>NC_088239.1:83425350-83467850 GCF_036934945.1 Oncorhynchus masou masou | reverse complement strand
CATTCTAACAGTATCCATTCTAACAGTAACCATTCTAACAGTAACCATTCTAACAGTATCCATTCTAACAGTATCCATTCTAGCAGTATCCATTCTAACAGTATCCAGTATCCATTCTGACAGTATCCATTATGACAGTATCCATTCTATCAGTATCCAGTACCCATTCTAACAGTATCCATTCTAACAGTAACCATTCTAACAGTATCCATTCTGACAGTATCCATTCTAACAGTATCCATTCTAACAGTATCCAGTATCCATTCTAACAGCAACCATTCTCACTGTATCCATTCTAACAGTACCCATTCTAACAGTAACCATTCTAACATTAACCATTCTAACAGTATCCAGTACCCATTCTAACAGTAACCATTCTCACAGTATCCATTCTAACAGTATCCTGTATCCATCCTAACAGTATACATTCTATCAGTATCCAGTATCCATTCTAACAGTATCCATTCTAACAGTAACCATTCTAACAGTAACCATTCTAACAGTATCCAGTACCCATTCTAAAAGTAACCATTCTAACAGCAACCATTCTCACAGTATCCATTCTAACAGTATCCTGTATCCATTCTAACAGTACCCATTCTAACAGTAACCATTCTAACATTAACCATTCTGACAGTATCCATTCTAACAGTAACGTTTCTAACAGTACCCATTCTAACAGTATCCAGTACCCATTCTAACAGTAACCATTCTAACAGTATCCAGTATCCATTCTAACAGTATCCTTTCTAACAGTATCCATTCTAACAGTAACCATTCTAACATTATCCATTCTAACAGTATCCATTCTAACAGCAACCATTCTCACATTATCCATTCTAACAGTAACCATTCTAACATTAACCATTCTAACAGTATCCATTCTAACAGTATCCATTCTAACATTATCCATTCTAACAGTATCCATTCTAACAGCAACCATTCTCACATTATCCATTCTAACAGTAACCATTCTAACATTAACCATTCTAACAGTACCCATTCTAACAGTAACCATTCTAACATTAACCATTCTAACAGTATCCATTCTAACAGTAACGTTTCTAACAGTATCCAGTACCCATTCTAACAGTAACCATTCTAACAGTATCCAGTATCCATTCTAACAGTATCCTTTCTAACAGTATCCATTCTAACAGTATCCATTCTAACATTATCCATTCTAACAGTATCCATTCTAACAGCAACCATTCTCACATTATCCATTCTAACAGTAACCATTTTAACAGTAACCATTCTAACAGTATCCATTCGAACAGTAACCATTCTAACAGTATCCAGTATCCATTCTAACAGATCCATTCTAACAGTAATCATTCTAACAGTATCCAGTATCCATTCTAACAGCATCCATTCTAACAGTAACCATTCTGACAGTAACCATTCTAACAGTATCCATTCTAACAGTATCCTTTGTCCATTCTAACAGTATCCATTCAAACAGTATCCATTCTAACAGTATCCATTCTAACAGTATCCATTCTAACAGTATCCATTCTAACATCAACCATTCTCACAGTATCCATTCTAACAGTATCCAGTATCCATTCTAACAGTAACCATTCTAACAGTATCCAGCATCCATTCTAACAGTATCCATTCTAACAGTATCCATTCTAACAGTAACCATTCTAACAGTATCCATTCTAACAGTTTCCAGTATCCATTCTAACAGTATCCATTCTAACAGTATCCATTGTCCATTTTAACATTATCCATTCAAACAGTATCCATTCTAACAGTATCCATTCTAACAGTATCCATTCTAACAGTATCCATTGTCCATTTTAACAGTATCCATTCAAACAGTATCCATTCTAACAGTATTCATTCTAACAGTATCCATTCTAACATCAACCATTCTCACAGTATCCATTCTAACAGTATCCAGTATCCATTCTAACAGTAACCATTCTAACAGTATCCATTCTAACAGTTTCCAGTATCCATTCTAACAGTATCCATTCTAACAGTATCCATTGTCCATTTTAACATTATCCATTTTAACATTATCCATTCTAACAGTATCCATTCTAACAGTATCCAGTACCCATTCTAACAGTATCCATTCTAACAGTAACCATTCTAACAGTATCCATTCTAACACTAACCATTCTAACAGTATCCATTCTAACAGTATCCAGTATCCATTCTGACAGTATCCATTCTAACAGTAACCATTCTAACAGTATCCAGCATCCATTCTAACAGTATCCATTCTAACAGTATCCATTCTAACAGTAACCATTCTAACAGTATCCATTCTAACAGTTTCCAGTATCCATTCTAACAGTATCCATTCTAACAGTATCCATTGTCCATTTTAACATTATCCATTCAAACAGTATCCATTCTGACAGTATCCATTCTAACAGTATCCAGTACCCATTCTAACAGTATCCATTCTAACAGTAACCATTCTAACAGTATCCATTCTAACACTAACCATTCTAACAGTATCCATTCTAACAGTATCCAGTATCCATTCTGACAGTATCCATTCTGACAGTATCCATTCTAACAGTATCCATTCTAACAGTATCCATTCTAACAGTATCCAGTATCCATTCTAACAGCAACCATTCTCACTGTATCCATTCTAACAGTACCCATTCTAACATTATCCATTCTAACAGTATCCATTCTAACAGCAACCATTCTCACATTATCCATTCTAACAGTAACCATTCTAACATTAACCATTCTAACAGTACCCATTCTAACAGTAACCATTCTAACATTAACCATTCTAACAGTATCCATTCTAACAGTAACGTTTCTAACAGTATCCAGTACCCATTCTAACAGTAACCATTCTAACAGTATCCAGTATCCATTCTAACAGTATCCTTTCTAACAGTATCCATTCTAACAGTATCCATTCTAACATTATCCATTCTAACAGTATCCATTCTAACAGCAACCATTCTCACATTATCCATTCTAACAGTAACCATTTTAACAGTAACCATTCTAACAGTATCCATTCGAACAGTAACCATTCTAACAGTATCCAGTATCCATTCTAACAGATCCATTCTAACAGTAATCATTCTAACAGTATCCAGTATCCATTCTAACAGCATCCATTCTAACAGTAACCATTCTGACAGTAACCATTCTAACAGTATCCATTCTAACAGTATCCTTTGTCCATTCTAACAGTATCCATTCAAACAGTATCCATTCTAACAGTATCCATTCTAACAGTATCCATTCTAACAGTATCCATTCTAACATCAACCATTCTCACAGTATCCATTCTAACAGTATCCAGTATCCATTCTAACAGTAACCATTCTAACAGTATCCAGCATCCATTCTAACAGTATCCATTCTAACAGTATCCATTCTAACAGTAACCATTCTAACAGTATCCATTCTAACAGTTTCCAGTATCCATTCTAACAGTATCCATTCTAACAGTATCCATTGTCCATTTTAACATTATCCATTCAAACAGTATCCATTCTAACAGTATCCATTCTAACAGTATCCATTCTAACAGTATCCATTGTCCATTTTAACAGTATCCATTCAAACAGTATCCATTCTAACAGTATTCATTCTAACAGTATCCATTCTAACATCAACCATTCTCACAGTATCCATTCTAACAGTATCCAGTATCCATTCTAACAGTAACCATTCTAACAGTATCCATTCTAACAGTTTCCAGTATCCATTCTAACAGTATCCATTCTAACAGTATCCATTGTCCATTTTAACATTATCCATTCAAACAGTATCCATTCTAACAGTATCCATTCTAACAGTATCCAGTACCCATTCTAACAGTATCCATTCTAACAGTAACCATTCTAACAGTATCCATTCTAACACTAACCATTCTAACAGTATCCATTCTAACAGTATCCAGTATCCATTCTGACAGTATCCATTCTAACAGTAACCATTCTAACAGTATCCAGCATCCATTCTAACAGTATCCATTCTAACAGTATCCATTCTAACAGTAACCATTCTAACAGTATCCATTCTAACAGTTTCCAGTATCCATTCTAACAGTATCCATTCTAACAGTATCCATTGTCCATTTTAACATTATCCATTCAAACAGTATCCATTCTGACAGTATCCATTCTAACAGTATCCAGTACCCATTCTAACAGTATCCATTCTAACAGTAACCATTCTAACAGTATCCATTCTAACACTAACCATTCTAACAGTATCCATTCTAACAGTATCCAGTATCCATTCTGACAGTATCCATTCTGACAGTATCCATTCTAACAGTATCCATTCTAACAGTATCCATTCTAACAGTATCCAGTATCCATTCTAACAGCAACCATTCTCACTGTATCCATTCTAACAGTACCCATTCTAACAGTAACCATTCTAACATTAACCATTCTAACAGTATCCAGTACCCATTCTAACAGTAACCATTCTCACAGTATCCATTCTAACAGTATCCTGTATCCATCCTAACAGTATACATTCTATCAGTATCCAGTATCCATTCTAACAGTATCCATTCTAACAGTAACCATTCTAACAGTAACCATTCTAACAGTATCCAGTACCCATTCTAACAGTAACCATTCTCACAGTATCCATTCTAACAGTATCCTGTATCCATTCTAACAGTACCCATTCTAACAGTAACCATTCTAACATCAACCATTCTCACAGTATCCATTCTAACAGTATCCAGTATCCATTCTAACAGTAACCATTCTAACAGTATCCAGCATCCATTCTAACAGTATCCATTCTAACAGTATCCATTCTAACAGTAACCATTCTAACAGTATCCATTCTAACAGTTTCCAGTATCCATTCTAACAGTATCCATTCTAACAGTATCCATTGTCCATTTTAACATTATCCATTCAAACAGTATCCATTCTAACAGTATCCATTCTAACAGTAACCATTCTAACATCAACCATTCTCACAGTATCCATTCTAACAGTATCCAGTATCCATTCTAACAGTAACCATTCTAACAGTATCCAGCATCCATTCTAACAGTATCCATTCTAACAGTATCCATTCTAACAGTAACCATTCTAACAGTATCCATTCTAACAGTATCCAGTATCCATTCTGACAGTATCCATTCTAACAGTAACCATTCTAACAGTATCCAGCATCCATTCTGACAGTATCCATTCTAACAGTATCCATTCTAACAGTATCCATTCTAACAGTATCCAGTATCCATTCTAACAGCAACCATTCTAACAGTATCCATTCTAACAGTATCCATTCTAACAGTATCCATTCTAACAGTATCCAGCATCCATTCTAACAGTATCCATTCTAACAGTATCCATTCTAACAGTAACCATTCTAACAGTATCCATTCTAACAGTATCCAGTATCCATTCTGACAGTATCCATTCTAACAGTAACCATTCTAACAGTATCCAGCATCCATTCTGACAGTATCCATTCTAACAGTACCCATTCTAACAGTAACCATTCTAACATTAACCATTCTAACAGTATCCAGTACCCATTCTAACAGTAACCATTCTCACAGTATCCATTCTAACAGTATCCTGTATCCATCCTAACAGTATACATTCTATCAGTATCCAGTATCCATTCTAACAGTATCCATTCTAACAGTAACCATTCTAACAGTAACCATTCTAACAGTATCCTGTATCCATTCTAACAGTACCCATTCTAACAGTAACCATTCTAACATCAACCATTCTCACAGTATCCATTCTAACAGTATCCAGTATCCATTCTAACAGTATCCATTCTAACAGTATCCATTGTCCATTTTAACATTATCCATTCAAACAGTATCCATTCTAACAGTATCCATTCTAACAGTAACCATTCTAACATCAACCATTCTCACAGTATCCATTCTAACAGTATCCAGTATCCATTCTAACAGTAACCATTCTAACAGTATCCAGCATCCATTCTAACAGTATCCATTCTAACAGTATCCATTCTAACAGTAACCATTCTAACAGTATCCATTCTAACAGTTTCCAGTATCCATTCTAACAGTATCCATTCTAACAGTATCCATTGTCCATTCTAACAGTATCCATTCTAACAGTAACCATTCTAACAGTATCCATTCTAACAGTATCCAGTATCCATTCTGACAGTATCCATTCTAACAGTAACCATTCTAACAGTATCCAGCATCCATTCTAACAGTATCCATTCTAACAGTATCCATTCTAACAGTAACCATTCTAACAGTATCCATTCTAACAGTTTCCAGTATCCATTCTAACAGTATCCATTCTAACAGTATCCATTGTCCATTTTAACATTATCCATTCAAACAGTATCCATTCTGACAGTATCCATTCTAACATTATCCAGTACCCATTCTAACAGTATCCATTCTAACAGTAACCATTCTAACAGTATCCATTCTAACACTAACCATTCTAACAGTATCCATTCTAACAGTATCCAGTATCCATTCTGACAGTATCCATTCTGACAGTATCCATTCTAACAGTATCCATTCTAACAGTATCCAGTATCCATTCTAACAGCAACCATTCTCACTGTATCCATTCTAACAGTACCCATTCTAACAGTAACCATTCTAACATTAACCATTCTAACAGTATCCAGTACCCATTCTAACAGTAACCATTCTCACAGTATCCATTCTAACAGTATCCTGTATCCATCCTAACAGTATACATTCTATCAGTATCCAGTATCCATTCTAACAGTATCCATTCTAACAGTAACCATTCTAACAGTAACCATTCTAACAGTATCCAGTACCCATTCTAACAGTAACCATTCTAACAGTATCCTGTATCCATTCTAACAGTACCCATTCTAACAGTAACCATTCTAACATCAACCATTCTCACAGTATCCATTCTAACAGTATCCAGTATCCATTCTAACAGTATCCATTCTAACAGTATCCATTGTCCATTTTAACATTATCCATTCAAACAGTATCCATTCTAACAGTATCCATTCTAACAGTAACCATTCTAACATCAACCATTCTCACAGTATCCATTCTAACAGTATCCAGTATCCATTCTAACAGTAACCATTCTAACAGTATCCAGCATCCATTCTAACAGTATCCATTCTAACAGTATCCATTCTAACAGTAACCATTCTAACAGTATCCATTCTAACAGTTTCCAGTATCCATTCTAACAGTATCCATTCTAACAGTATCCATTGTCCATTCTAACAGTATCCATTCTAACAGTAACCATTCTAACAGTATCCATTCTAACAGTATCCAGTATCCATTCTGACAGTATCCATTCTAACAGTAACCATTCTAACAGTATCCATTCTAACAGTTTCCAGTATCCATTCTAACAGTATCCATTCTAACAGTATCCATTGTCCATTTTAACATTATCCATTCAAACAGTATCCATTCTGACAGTATCCATTCTAACATTATCCAGTACCCATTCTAACAGTATCCAGCATCCATTCTAACAGTATCCATTCTAACAGTATCCATTCTAACAGTAACCATTCTAACAGTATCCATTCTAACAGTTTCCAGTATCCATTCTAACAGTATCCATTCTAACAGTATCCATTGTCCATTTTAACATTATCCATTCAAACAGTATCCATTCTGACAGTATCCATTCTAACATTATCCAGTACCCATTCTAACAGTATCCATTCTAACAGTAACCATTCTAACAGTATCCATTCTAACACTAACCATTCTAACAGTATCCATTCTAACAGTATCCAGTATCCATTCTGACAGTATCCATTCTGACAGTATCCATTCTAACAGTATCCATTCTAACAGTATCCAGTATCCATTCTAACAGCAACCATTCTCACTGTATCCATTCTAACAGTACCCATTCTAACAGTAACCATTCTAACATTAACCATTCTAACAGTATCCAGTACCCATTCTAACAGTAACCATTCTCACAGTATCCATTCTAACAGTATCCTGTATCCATCCTAACAGTATACATTCTATCAGTATCCAGTATCCATTCTAACAGTATCCATTCTAACAGTAACCATTCTAACAGTAACCATTCTAACAGTATCCAGTACCCATTCTAACAGTAACCATTCTCACAGTATCCATTCTAACAGTATCCTGTATCCATTCTAACAGTACCCATTCTAACAGTAACCATTCTAACATCAACCATTCTCACAGTATCCATTCTAACAGTATCCAGTATCCATTCTAACAGTAACCATTCTAACAGTATCCAGCATCCATTCTAACAGTATCCATTCTAACAGTATCCATTCTAACAGTAACCATTCTAACAGTATCCATTCTAACAGTTTCCAGTATCCATTCTAACAGTAACCATTTTAACAGTATCCATTCTAACAGTTTCCAGTATCCATTCTAACAGTATCCATTCTAACAGTATCCATTGTCCATTTTAACAGTATCCATTCAAACAGTATCCATTCTAACAGTATCCATTCTAACAGTATCCATTCTAACAGTATCCATTCTAACAGTATCCATTGTCCATTTTAACAGTATCCATTCAAACAGTATCCATTCTAACAGTATCCATTCTAACAGTATCCATTCTAACAGTTTCCAGTATCCATTCTAACAGTATCCATTCTAACAGTATCCATTGTCCATTTTAACAGTATCCATTCAAACAGTATCCATTCTAACAGTATCCATTCTAACAGTATCCATTCTAACAGTTTCCAGTATCCATTCTAACAGTATCCATTCTAACAGTATCCATTGTCCATTTTAACAGTATCCATTCAAACAGTATCCATTCTAACAGTATCCATTCTAACAGTATCCATTCTAACATCAACCATTCTCACAGTATCCATTCTAACAGTTTCCAGTATCCATTCTAACAGTATCCATTCTAACAGTATCCATTGTCCATTTTAACATTATCCATTCAAACAGTATCCATTCTAACAGTATCCATTCTAACAGTATCCAGTACCCATTCTAACAGTATCCATTCTAACAGTAACCATTCTAACAGTATCCATTCTAACACTAACCATTCTAACAGTATCCATTCTAACAGTATCCAGTATCCATTCTGACAGTATCCATTCTAACAGTAACCATTCTAACAGTATCCAGCATCCATTCTAACAGTATCCATTCTAACAGTATCCATTCTAACAGTAACCATTCTGACAGTATCCATTCTAACAGTATCCAGTACCCATTCTAACAGTATCCATTCTAACAGTAACCATTCTAACAGTATCCATTCTAACACTAACCATTCTAACAGTATCCATTCTAACAGTATCCAGTATCCATTCTAACAGCAACCATTCTCACTGTATCCATTCTAACAGTACCCATTCTAACAGTAACCATTCTAACATTAACCATTCTAACAGTATCCAATACCCATTCTAACAGTAACCATTCTCACAGTATCCATTCTAACAGTATCCTGTATCCATCCTAACAGTATACATTCTATCAGTATCCAGTATCCATTCTAACAGTATCCATTCTAACAGTAACCATTCTAACAGTAACCATTCTAACATTATCCAGTACCCATTCTAACAGTAACCATTCTCACAGTATCCATTCTAACAGTATCCTGTATCCATTCTAACAGTACCCATTCTAACAGTAACCATTCTAACATCAACCATTCTCACAGTATCCATTATAACAGTATCCAGTATCCATTCTAACAGTAACCATTCTAACAGTATCCAGCATCCATTCTAACAGTATCCATTCTAACAGTATCCATTCTAACAGTAACCATTCTAACAGTATCCATTTTAACAGTTTCCAGTATCCATTCTAACAGTATCCATTCTAACAGTATCCATTGTCCATTTTAACATTATCCATTCAAACAGTATCCATTCTAACAGTATCCATTCTAACAGTATCCATTCTAACAGTATCCATTGTCCATTTTAACATTATCCATTCAAACAGTATCCATTCTAACAGTATCCATTCTAACAGTATCCATTCTAACAGTATCCAGTATCAATTCTAACAGTATCCACTCTAACAGCAACCATTCTCACAGTATCCATTCTATCAGTGTCCAGTATCCATTCTAACAGTATTCAGTCTTACAGTATCCATTCTAACAGTAACCTTTCTAACTGTAACCATTCTAACAGTATCCAGTATCCATTCTAACAGTATCCATTCTAACAGCAACCATTCTCACAGTATCCATTCTAACAGTATCCTGTATCCATTCTAACAGTATCCATTCTAACAGTAACCATTTTAACAGTAACCATTCTAACAGTATCCATTCTAACAGTATCCAGTATTCATTCTAACAGTATCCATTTTAACAGTATCCAGTATCCATTCTAACAGTATCCATTCTAACAGTAACCATTCTAACAGTATCCTTTCTAACAGTATCCATTCTAACAGTATCCATTCTAACAGTATCCAGTATCCATTCTAACAGTATCCACTCTAACAGCAACCATTCTCACAGTATCCATTCTAACAGTATCTTGTATCCATTCTAACAGTATCCATTCTAACAGTATCCATTCTAACAGTATCCAGTATCCATTCTAACAGTAACCATTCTATCAGTATCCAGTATCCATTCTAACAGTATTCATTCTTACAGTATCCATTCTAACAGTAACCTTTCTAACTGTAACCATTCTAACAGTATCCAGTATCCATTCTAACAGTATCCATTCTAACAGTATCCTTTGTCCATTTTAACATTATCCATTCTAACAGTATCCATTCTAACAGTATCCATTCTAACAGTATCCATTCTAACAGTATCCAGTATCCATTCTAACAGTATCCACTCTAACAGCAACCATTCTCACAGTATCCATTCTAACAGTATCCTGTATTCATTCTAACAGTATCCATTCTAACAGTATCCATTCTAACAGTAACCATTCTAACAGTATCCATTCTAACAGTTTCCAGTATCCATTCTAACAGTATCCATTCTAACAGTATCCATTGTCCATTTTAACATTATCCATTCAAACAGTATCCATTCTAACAGTATCCATTCTAACAGTATCCATTCTAACAGTATCCAGTATCCATTCTAACAGTATCCACTCTAACAGCAACCATTCTCACAGTATCCATTCTAACAGTATCCTGTATTCATTCTAACAGTATCCATTCTAACATTAACCATTCTAACAGTATCCATTCTATCAGTGTCCAGTATCAATTCTAACAGTAACCTTTCTAACTGTAACCATTCTAACAGTATCCAGTATCCATTCTAACAGTATCCATTCTAACAGCAACCATTCTCACAGTATCCATTCTAACAGTATCCTGTATCCATTCTAACAGTATCCATTCTAACAGTAACCATTTTAACAGTAACCATTCTAACAGTAACCATTCTAACAGTATCCAGTATCCATTCTAACAGTATCCATTTTAACAGTATCCATTCTAACAGTAACCATTCTAACAGTATCCTTTCTAACAGTATCCATTCTAACAGTATCCATTCTAACAGTATCCAGTATCCATTCTAACAGTATCCACTCTAACAGCAACCATTCTCACAGTATCCATTCTAACAGTATCTTGTATCCATTCTAACAGTATCCATTCTAACAGTAACCATTCTAACAGTATCCATTCTAACAGTATCCATTCTAACAGTATCCATTCTAACAGTATCCATTCTAACAGTATCCAGTACCCATTCTAACAGTAACCATTCTATCAGTATCCAGTATCCATTCTAACATTATTCATTCTTACAGTATCCATTCTAACAGTAACCTTTCTAACTGTAACCATTCTAACAGTATCCAGTATCCATTCTAACAGTATCTATTCTAACAGTATCCTTTGTCCATTTTAACATTATCCATTCTAACAGTATCCATTCTAACAGTATCCATTCTAACAGTATCCAGTATCCATTCTAACAGTATCCACTCTAACAGCAACCATTCTAACAGTATCCATTCTAACAGTATCCAGTATCCATTCTAACAGTAACCATTCTAACAGTATCCTTTCTAACAGTATCCATTCTAACAGTATCCATTCTAACAGTATCCATTGTCCATTTTAACATTATCCATTCAAACAGTATCCATTCTGACAGTATCCATTCTAACAGTATCCAGTACCCATTCTAACAGTATCCATTCTAACAGTAACCATTCTAACAGTATCCATTCTAACACTAACCATTCTAACAGTATCCATTCTAACAGTATCCAGTATCCATTCTGACAGTATCCATTCTGACAGTATCCATTCTAACAGTATCCATTCTAACAGTATCCATTCTAACAGTATCCAGTATCCATTCTAACAGCAACCATTCTCACTGTATCCATTCTAACAGTACCCATTCTAACAGTAACCATACTAACATTAACCATTCTAACAGTATCCAGTACCCATTCTAACAGTAACCATTCTCACAGTATCCATTCTAACAGTATCCTGTATCCATCCTAACAGTATACATTCTATCAGTATCCAGTATCCATTCTAACAGTATCCATTCTAACAGTAACCATTCTAACAGTAACCATTCTAACAGTATCCAGTACCCATTCTAACAGTAACCATTCTCACAGTATCCATTCTAACAGCAACCATTCTCACTGTATCCATTCTAACAGTACCCATTCTAACAGTAACCATACTAACATTAACCATTCTAACAGTATCCAGTACCCATTCTAACAGTAACCATTCTCACAGTATCCATTCTAACAGTATCCTGTATCCATCCTAACAGTATACATTCTATCAGTATCCAGTATCCATTCTAACAGTATCCATTCTAACAGTAACCATTCTAACAGTAACCATTCTAACAGTATCCAGTACCCATTCTAACAGTAACCATTCTCACAGTATCCATTCTAACAGTATCCTGTATCCATTCTAACAGTACCCATTCTAACAGTAACCATTCTAACATCAACCATTCTCACAGTATCCATTCTAACAGTATCCAGTATCCATTCTAACAGTAACCATTCTAACAGTATCCAGCATCCATTCTAACAGTATCCATTCTAACAGTATCCATTCTAACAGTAACCATTCTAACAGTATCCATTCTAACAGTTTCCAGTATCCATTCTAACAGTATCCATTCTAACAGTATCCATTGTCCATTTTAACATTATCCATTCAAACAGTATCCATTCTAACAGTATCCATTCTAACAGTATCCATTGTCCATTTTAACATTATCCATTCAAACAGTATCCATTCTAACAGTATCCATTCTAACAGTATCCATTCTAACAGTATCCAGTATCCATTCTAACAGTATCCATTCTAACAGTAACCATTCTAACAGTATCCAGCATCCATTCTAACAGTATCCATTCTAACAGCAACCATTCTCACAGTATCCATTCTAACAGTATCCTGTATCCATTCTAACAGTATCCATTCTAACAGTAACCATTTTAACAGTAACCATTCTAACAGTATCCATTCTAACAGTATCCAGTATTCATTCTAACAGTAACCATTCTAACAGTATCCAGTATCCATTCTAACAGTATCCATTCTAACAGCAACCATTCTCACAGTATCCATTCTAACAGTATCTTGTAACCATTCTAACAGTATCCATTCTAACAGTATCCATTCTAACAGTATCCATTCTAACAGTATCCATTCTAACAGTATCCAGTACCCATTCTAACAGTAACCATTCTATCAGTATCCAGTATCCATTCTAACAGTATTCATTCTTACAGTATCCATTCTAACAGTAACCTTTCTAACTGTAACCATTCTAACAGTATCCAGTATCCATTCTAACAGTATCCATTCTAACAGTATCCTTTGTCCATTTTAACATTATCCATTCTAACAGTATCCATTCTAACAGTATCCATTCTAACAGTATCCATTCTAACAGTATCCATTCTTACAGTATCCACTCTAACAGCAACCATTCTCACAGTATCCATTCTAACAGTATCCTGTATTCATTCTAACAGTATCCATTCTAACAGTATCCATTGTCCATTTTAACATTATCCATTCAAACAGTATCCATTCTAACAGTATCCATTCTAACAGTATCCATTCTTACAGTATCCACTCTAACAGCAACCATTCTCACAGTATCCATTCTAACAGTATCCTGTATCCATTCTAACAGTATCCATTCTAACAGTATCCATTGTCCATTTTAACATTATCCATTCAAACAGTATCCATTCTAACAGTATCCATTCTAACAGTATCCATTCTAACAGTATCCAGTATCCATTCTAACAGTATCCACTCTAACAGCAACCATTCTCACAGTATCCATTCTAACAGTATCCTGTATTCATTCTAACAGTATCCATTCTAACAGTACCCATTCTAATACTATCCAGTACCCATTCTAACAGTACCCATTCTATCAGTGTCCAGTATCCATTCTAACAGTATTCAGTCTTACAGTATCAATTCTAACAGTAACCTTTCTAACTGTAACCATTCTAACAGTATCCAGTATCCATTCTAACAGTATCCATTCTAACAGCAACCATTCTCACAGTATCCATTCTAACAATATCCTGTATCCATTCTAACAGTATAATTCTAACAGTATCCAGTATCCATTCTAACAGTATCTTGTATCCATTCTAACAGTATCCATTCTAACAGTAACCATTCTAACAGTATCCATTCTAACAGTATCCATTCTAACAGTATCCATTCTAACAGTATCCAGTACCCATTCTAACAGTAACCATTCTATCAGTATCCAGTATCCATTCTAACAGTATCCACTCTAACAGCAACCATTCTCACAGTATCCATTCTAACAGTATCCATTCTAACAGTAACCATTCTAACAGTATCCATTCTAACAGTTTCCAGTATCCATTCTAACAGTATCCATTCTAACAGTATCCATTGTCCATTTTAACATTATCCATTCAAACAGTATCCAATCTAACAGTATCCATTCTAACAGTATCCATTCTAACAGTATCCAGTATCCATTCTAACAGTATCCATTCTAACAGTATCCTGTATTCATTCTAACAGTCTCCATTCTAACATTAACCATTCTAACAGTATCCATTCTATCAGTGTCCAGTATCCATTCTAACAGTATTCAGTCTTACAGTATCCATTCTAACAGTAACCTTTCTAACTGTAACCATTCTAACAGTATCCAGTATCCATTCTAACAGTATCCATTCTAACAGCAACCATTCTCACAGTATCCATTCTAACAGTATCCTGTATCCATTCTAACAGTATCCATTCTAACAGTAACCATTTTAACAGTAACCATTCTAACAGTATCCATTCTAACAGTATCCAGTATCCATTCTAACAGTAACCATTCTAACAGTATCCAGTATCCATTCTAACAGTATCCATTTTAACAGTATCCATTCTAACAGTAACCATTCTAACAGTATCCTTTCTAACAGTATCCATTCTAACAGTACCCATTCTAACAGTATCCAGTATCCATTCTAACAGTATCCACTCTAACAGCAACCATTCTCACAGTATCCATTCTAACAGTATCTTGTATCCATTCTAACAGTATCCATTCTAACAGTAACCATTCTAACAGTATCCATTCTAACAGTATCCATTCTAACAGTATCCATTCTAACAGTATCCATTCTAACAGTATCCAGTACCCATTCTAACAGTAACCATTCTATCAGTATCCAGTATCCATTCTAACAGTATTCATTCTTACAGTATCCATTCTAACAGTAACCTTTCTAACTGTAACCAATCTAACAGTATCCAGTATCCATTCTAACAGTATCCATTCTAACAGTATCCTTTGTCCATTTTAACATTATCCATTCTAACAGTATCCATTCTAACAGTATCCATTCTAACAGTATCCAGTATCCATTCTAACAGTATCCACTCTAACAGCAACCATTCTCACAGTATCCATTCTAACAGTATCCTGTATTCATTCTAACAGTATCCATTCTAACAGTAACCATTCTAACATTAACCATTCTAACAGTATCCATTCTATCAGTATCCAGTATCCATTCTAACAGTATTCATTCTTACAGTATCCATTCTAACAGTAACCTTTCTAACTGTAACCATTCTAACAGTATCCAGTATCCATTCTAACAGTATCCATTCTAACAGTATCCATTCTAACAGTATCCAGTATCCATTCTAACAGTATCCACTCTAACAGCAACCATTCTCACAGTATCCATTCTAACAGTATCCTGTATTCATTCTAACAGTATCCATTCTAACAGTATCCATTCTAACAGTATCCATTCTAACAGTATCCAGTATCCATTCTAACAGTATCCACTCTAACAGCAACCATTCTCACAGTATCCATTCTAACAGTATCCTGTATTCATTCTAACAGTATCCATTCTAACAGTACCCATTCTAATACTATCCAGTACCCATTCTAACAGTACCCATTCTATCAGTGTCCAGTATCCATTCTAACAGTATTCAGTCTTACAGTATCAATTCTAACAGTAACCTTTCTAACTGTAACCATTCTAACAGTATCCAGTATCCATTCTAACAGTATCCATTCTAACAGCAACCATTCTCACAGTATCCATTCTAACAATATCCTGTATCCATTCTAACAGTATAATTCTAACAGTATCCAGTATCCATTCTAACAGTAACCATTCTAACAGTATCCAGTATCCATTCTAACAGTATCCATTTTAACAGTATCCATTCTAACAGTAACCATTCTAACAGTATCCTTTCTAACAGTATCCATTCTAACAGTATCCATTCTAACAGTATCCAGTATCCATTCTAACAGTATCCACTCTAACAGCAACCATTCTCACAGTATCCATTCTAACAGTATCTTGTATCCATTCTAACAGTATCCATTCTAACAGTAACCATTCTAACAGTATCCATTCTAACAGTATCCATTCTAACAGTATCCATTCTAACAGTATCCAGTACCCATTCTAACAGTAACCATTCTATCAGTATCCAGTATCCATTCTAACAGTATCCACTCTAACAGCAACCATTCTCACAGTATCCATTCTAACAGTATCCATTCTAACAGTAACCATTCTAACAGTATCCATTCTAACAGTTTCCAGTATCCATTCTAACAGTATCCATTCTAACAGTATCCATTGTCCATTTTAACATTATCCATTCAAACAGTATCCAATCTAACAGTATCCATTCTAACAGTATCCATTCTAACAGTATCCAGTATCCATTCTAACAGTATCCATTCTAACAGTATCCTGTATTCATTCTAACAGTCTCCATTCTAACATTAACCATTCTAACAGTATCCATTCTATCAGTGTCCAGTATCCATTCTAACAGTATTCAGTCTTACAGTATCCATTCTAACAGTAACCTTTCTAACTGTAACCATTCTAACAGTATCCAGTATCCATTCTAACAGTATCCATTCTAACAGCAACCATTCTCACAGTATCCATTCTAACAGTATCCTGTATCCATTCTAACAGTATCCATTCTAACAGTAACCATTTTAACAGTAACCATTCTAACAGTATCCATTCTAACAGTATCCAGTATCCATTCTAACAGTAACCATTCTAACAGTATCCAGTATCCATTCTAACAGTATCCATTTTAACAGTATCCATTCTAACAGTAACCATTCTAACAGTATCCTTTCTAACAGTATCCATTCTAACAGTACCCATTCTAACAGTATCCAGTATCCATTCTAACAGTATCCACTCTAACAGCAACCATTCTCACAGTATCCATTCTAACAGTATCTTGTATCCATTCTAACAGTATCCATTCTAACAGTAACCATTCTAACAGTATCCATTCTAACAGTATCCATTCTAACAGTATCCATTCTAACAGTATCCATTCTAACAGTATCCAGTACCCATTCTAACAGTAACCATTCTATCAGTATCCAGTATCCATTCTAACAGTATTCATTCTTACAGTATCCATTCTAACAGTAACCTTTCTAACTGTAACCAATCTAACAGTATCCAGTATCCATTCTAACAGTATCCATTCTAACAGTATCCTTTGTCCATTTTAACATTATCCATTCTAACAGTATCCATTCTAACAGTATCCATTCTAACAGTATCCAGTATCCATTCTAACAGTATCCACTCTAACAGCAACCATTCTCACAGTATCCATTCTAACAGTATCCTGTATTCATTCTAACAGTATCCATTCTAACAGTAACCATTCTAACATTAACCATTCTAACAGTATCCATTCTATCAGTATCCAGTATCCATTCTAACAGTATTCATTCTTACAGTATCCATTCTAACAGTAACCTTTCTAACTGTAACCATTCTAACAGTATCCAGTATCCATTCTAACAGTATCCATTCTAACAGTATCCATTCTAACAGTATCCAGTATCCATTCTAACAGTATCCACTCTAACAGCAACCATTCTCACAGTATCCATTCTAACAGTATCCTGTATTCATTCTAACAGTATCCATTCTAACAGTAACCATTCTAACATTAACCATTCTAACAGTATCCATTCTATCAGTATCCAGTATCCATTCTAACAGTATTCATTCTTACAGTATCCATTCTAACAGTAACCTTTCTAACTGTAACCATTCTAACAGTATCCAGTATCCATTCTAACAGTATCCATTCTAACAGCAACCATTCTCACAGTATCCATTCTAACAGTATCCTGTATCCATTCTAACAGTATCCATTCTCACAGTATCCATTCTAACAGTATCCAGTATCCATTCTAACAGTATCCATTCTAACAGTATCCATTCTAACAGTATCTTGTATCCATTCTAACAGTATCCATTCTAACAGTGTCCATTCTAACAGTAACCTTTCTAACAGTATCCATTCTATCAGTATCCAGTATCCATTCTAACAGTAACCATTCTAACAGTATCCAGTATCCATTCTAACAGTATCCATTCTAACAGTATCCATTCTAACAGTAACCATTCTAACAGTATCCTTTCTAACAGTATCCACTCTAACAGTATCCATTCTAACAGTATCCATTCTAACAGTATCTTGTATCCATTCTAACAGTATCCATTCTAACAGTGTCCATTCTAACAGTAACCTTTCTAACAGTATCCATTCTATCAGTATCCAGTATCCATTCTAACAGTATCCATTCTAACAGCAACCATTCTCACAGTATCCATTCTAACAGTATCCTGTATCCATTCTAACAGTATCCATTCTAACAGTATCCATTCTAACAGTATCCAGTATCCATTCTAACAGTATCCACTCTAACAGCAACCATTCTCACAGTATCCATTCTAACAGTATCCTGTATTCATTCTAACAGTATCCATTCTAACAGTAACCATTCTAACATTAACCATTCTAACAGTATCCATTCTATCAGTATCCAGTATCCATTCTAACAGTATTCATTCTTACAGTATCCATTCTAACAGTAACCTTTCTAACTGTAACCATTTTAACAGTATCCAGTACCCATTCTAACAGTATCCATTCTAACAGCAACCATTCTCACAGTATCCATTCTAACAGTATCCTGTATCCATTCTAACAGTAACCATTTTAACAGTAACCATTCTAACAGTATCCAGTATCCATTCTAACAGTAACCATTCTAACAGTATCCAGTATCCATTCTAACAGTATCCATTCTAACAGTATCCATTCTAACAGTAACCATTCTAACAGTATCCTTTCTAACAGTATCCATTCTAACAGTATCCATTCTAACAGTATCCAGTATCCATTCTAACAGTATCCACTCTAACAGCAACCATTCTCACAGTATCCATTCTAACAGTATCTTGTATCCATTCTAACAGTATCCATTCTATCAGTATCCAGTATCCATTCTAACAGTATTCATTCTTACAGTATCCATTCTAACAGTAACCTTTCTAACTGTAACCATTCTAACAGTATCCAGTATCCATTCTAACAGTATCCATTCTAACAGCAACCATTCTCACAGTATCCATTCTAACAGTATCCTGTTTCCATTCTAACAGTAACCATTTTAACAGTAACCATTCTAACAGTATCCAGTATCCATTCTAACAGTAACCATTCTAACAGTATCCAGTATCCATTCTAACAGTATCCATTCTAACAGTATCCATTCTAACAGTAACCATTCTAACAGTATCCTTTCTAACAGTATCCACTCTAACAGTATCCATTCTAACAGTATCCATTCTAACAGTATCTTGTATCCATTCTAACAGTATCCATTCTAACAGTGTCCATTCTAACAGTAACCTTTCTAACAGTATCCATTCTATCAGTATCCAGTATCCATTCTAACAGTATCCATTCTAACAGTATCCATTCTAACAGTAACCTTTCTAACAGTATCCATTCTAACAGTATCCATTCTAACAGTATCCTGTAACCATTCTAACAGTATCCATTCTAACAGTATCCATTCTAACAGTAACCTTTCTAACAGTATCCATTCTAACAGTATCCATTCTAACAGTATCCTGTAACCATTCTAACAGTATCCAGTATCCATTCTAACAGTATCCATTCTAACAGCAACCATTCTCACAGTATCCATTCTAACAGTATCCTGTATCCATTCTAACAGTATCCATTCTAACAGTATCCATTCTAACAGTATACAGTATCCATTCTAACAGTATCCACTCTAACAGCAACCATTCTCACAGTATCCATTCTAACAGTATCCTGTATTCATTCTAACAGTATCCATTCTAACAGTAACCATTCTAACATTAACCATTCTAACAGTATCCATTCTATCAGTATCCAGTATCCATTCTAACAGTATTCATTCTTACAGTATCCATTCTAACAGTAACCTTTCTAACTGTAACCATTCTAACAGTATCCAGTATCCATTCTAACAGTATCCATTCTAACAGCAACCATTCTCACAGTATCCATTCTAACAGTATCCTGTATCCATTCTAACAGTAACCATTTTAACAGTAACCATTCTAACAGTATCCAGTATCCATTCTAACAGTAACCATTCTAACAGTATCCAGTATCCATTCTAACAGTATCCATTCTAACAGTATCCATTCTAACAGTAACCATTCTAACAGTATCCTTTCTAACAGTATCCATTCTAACAGTATCCATTCTAACAGTATCCAGTATCCATTCTAACAGTATCCACTCTAACAGCAACCATTCTCACAGTATCCATTCTAACAGTATCTTGTATCCATTCTAACAGTATCCATTCTATCAGTATCCAGTATCCATTCTAACAGTATTCATTCTTACAGTATCCATTCTAACAGTAACCTTTCTAACTGTAACCATTCTAACAGTATCCAGTATCCATTCTAACAGTATCCATTCTAACAGCAACCATTCTCACAGTATCCATTCTAACAGTATCCTGTTTCCATTCTAACAGTAACCATTTTAACAGTAACCATTCTAACAGTATCCAGTATCCATTCTAACAGTAACCATTCTAACAGTATCCAGTATCCATTCTAACAGTATCCATTCTAACAGTATCCATTCTAACAGTAACCTTTCTAAGAGTATCCATTCTAACAGTATCCATTCTAACAGTATCCTGTAACCATTCTAACAGTATCCAGTATCCATTCTAACAGTATCCATTCTAACAGCAACCATTCTCACAGTATCCATTCTAACAGTATCCTGTATCCATTCTAACAGTATCCATTCTAACAGTATCCATTCTAACAGTATCCAGTATCCATTCTAACAGTATCCACTCTAACAGCAACCATTCTCACAGTATCCATTCTAACAGTATCCTGTATCCATTCTAACAGTATCCATTCTAACAGTATCCATTCTAACAGTATCCTGTAACCATTCTAACAGTATCCAGTATCCATTCTAACAGTATCCATTCTAACAGCAACCATTCTCACAGTATCCATTCTAACAGTATCCTGTATCCATTCTAACAGTATCCATTCTAACAGTATCCATTCTAACAGTATCCTGTAACCATTCTAACAGTATCCAGTATCCATTCTAACAGTATCCATTCTAACAGCAACCATTCTCACAGTATCCATTCTAACAGTATCCTGTATCCATTCTAACAGTATCCATTCTAACAGTATCCATTCTAACAGTATCCAGTATCCATTCTAACAGTATCCACTCTAACAGCAACCATTCTCACAGTATCCATTCTAACAGTATCCTGTATTCATTCTAACAGTATCCATTCTAACAGTAACCATTCTAACATTAACCATTCTAACAGTATCCATTCTATCAGTATCCAGTATCCATTCTAACAGTATTCATTCTTACAGTATCCATTCTAACAGTAACCTTTCTAACTGTAACCATTCTAACAGTATCCATTCTAACAGTATCCAGTATCCATTCTAACAGTATCCACTCTAACAGCAACCATTCTCACAGTATCCATTCTAACAGTATCTTGTATCCATTCTAACAGTATCCATTCTATCAGTATCCAGTATCCATTCTAACAGTATTCATTCTTACAGTATCCATTCTAACAGTAACCATTCTAACAGTATCCTTTCTAACAGTATCCATTCTAACAGTATCCATTCTAACAGTATCCAGTATCCATTCTAACAGTATCCACTCTAACAGCAACCATTCTCACAGTATCCATTCTAACAGTATCTTGTATCCATTCTAACAGTATCCATTCTATCAGTATCCAGTATCCATTCTAACA
The DNA here is from genome assembly GCF_036934945.1 of Oncorhynchus masou masou. NCBI lineage: Eukaryota > Metazoa > Chordata > Actinopteri > Salmoniformes > Salmonidae > Oncorhynchus > Oncorhynchus masou. Next base: position 83,445,201 of record NC_088239.1, on the reverse strand, counting down.
GTATTCATTCTTACAGTATCCATTCTAACAGTAACCTTTCTAACTGTAACCATTCTAACAGTATCCAGTATCCATTCTAACAGTATCCATTCTAACAGCAACCATTCTCACAGTATCCATTCTAACAGTATCCTGTTTCCATTCTAACAGTAACCATTTTAACAGTAACCATTCTAACAGTATCCAGTATCCATTCTAACAGTAACCATTCTAACAGTATCCAGTATCCATTCTAACAGTATCCATTCTAACAGTATCCATTCTAACAGTAACCTTTCTAACAGTATCCATTCTAACAGTATCCATTCTAACAGTATCCTGTAACCATTCTAACAGTATCCAGTATCCATTCTAACAGTATCCATTCTAACAGCAACCATTCTCACAGTATCCATTCTAACAGTATCCTGTATCCATTCTAACAGTATCCATTCTAACAGTATCCATTCTAACAGTATCCAGTATCCATTCTAACAGTATCCACTCTAACAGCAACCATTCTCACAGTATCCATTCTAACAGTATCCTGTATTCATTCTAACAGTATCCATTCTAACAGTAACCATTCTAACAGTATCCTTTCTAACAGTATCCATTCTAACAGTATCCATTCTAACAGTATCCAGTATCCATTCTAACAGTATCCACTCTAACAGCAACCATTCTCACAGTATCCATTCTAACAGTAACTTGTATCCATTCTAACAGTATCCATTCTATCAGTATCAGTATCCATTCTAACAGTATTCATTCTTACAGTATCCATTCTAACAGTAACCTTTCTAACTGTAACCATTCTAACAGTATCCAGTATCCATTCTAACGGTATCCATTCTAACAGCAACCATTCTCACAGTATCCATTCTAACAGTATCCTGTTTCCATTCTAACAGTAACCATTTTAACAGTAACCATTCTAACAGTATCCAGTATCCATTCTAACAGTAACCATTCTAACAGTATCCAGTATCCATTCTAACAGTATCCATTCTAACAGTATCCATTCTAACAGTAACCATTCTAACAGTAACCATTCTAACAGTATCCACTCTAACAGTATCCATTCTAACAGATTCCATTCTAACAGTATCTTGTATCCATTCTAACAGTATCCATTCTAACAGTGTCCATTCTAACAGTAACCTTTCTAACAGTATCCATTCTATCAGTATCCAGTATCCATTCTAACAGTATCCATTCTAACAGTATCCATTCTAACAGTAACCTTTCTAACAGTATCCATTCTAACAGTATCCATTCTAACAGTATCCTGTAACCATTCTAACAGTAACCATTCTAACAGTACCCATTCTAACAGTATCCAGTAACCATTCTAACAGTATCCTTTCTAACAGTAACCATTATAACAGTATCCAGTATCCATTCTAACAGTATCCTTTCTAACAGTATCCATTCTAACAGTATCCATTCTAACAGTATCCGTATCCATTCTAACAGTAACCATTCTAACAGTAAAGGTAAACACACACACATAAACACACAAACACACATAAACACACATAAACACACATAAACACACATAAACACACACACATTATCCATCTAACAGCACCCATTCTAACAGTATCCATACTAACAGTAACCATTCTAACAGTATACATTCTAACAGTATCCATTCTAACAGTATCCATTATAACAGTATCCAGTATCCATTCTAACAGTATACATTCTAACAGCAACCATTCTAACAGTATCCATTCTAACAGTATCCATTATAACAGTATCCAGTATCCATTCTAACAGTATACATTCTAACAGCAACCATTCTCACAGTATCCATTCTAACAGTATCCTGTATCCATTCTAACAGTAACCATTCTAACAGTATCCATTCTAACAGTAACCTTTCTAACAGTATCCGTATCCATTCTAACAGTAACCATTCTAACAGTAACCATTCTAACAGTATCCATTCTAACAGTATCCAGTACCCATTCTAACAGTAACCATTCTAAAAGTAAAGGTAAAACACACACATAAACACACAAACACACATAAACACACATAAACACACATAAACACACATAAACACACATAAACACACACATTATCCATCTAACAGCACCCATTCTAACAGTATCCATACTAACAGTAACCATTCTAACAGTATACATTCTAACAGTATCCATTCTAACAGTATCCATTCTAACAGTAACCATTCTAACAGTAACCATTCTAACAGTATCCATTCTGACAGTATCCATTCCAACAGCAACCATTCTGACAGGTATCCATTCTAAAAGTATCCATTCTAACAGTATCCATTCTAACAGTATCCATTATAACAGTATCCAGTATCCATTCTAACAGTATACATTCTAACAGCAACCATTCTCACAGTATCCATTCTAACAGTATCCTGTATCCATTCTAACAGTAACCATTCTAACAGTAACCATTCTAACATTAACCATTCTAACAGTAACCATTCTAACAGTATCCAGTATCCATTCTAACAGTATCCTTTCTAACAGTAACCATTATAACAGTATCCAGTATCCATTCTAACAGTATCCTTTCTAACAGTACCCATTCTAACAGTATCCATTCTAACAGTATCCAGTATCCATTCTAACAGTATCCATTCTAACAGTATCCATTCTAACAGTATCCTGTAACCATTCTAACAGTATCCAGTATCCATTCTAACAGTATCCATTCTAACAGCAACCATTCTCACAGTATCCATTCTAACAGTATCCTGTATCCATTCTAACAGTATCCATTCTAACAGTATCCATTCTAACAGTATCCAGTATCCATTCTAACAGTATCCACTCTAACAGCAACCATTCTCACAGTATCCATTCTAACAGTATCCTGTATTCATTCTAACAGTATCCATTCTAACAGTAACCATTCTAACAGTATCCTTTCTAACAGTATCCATTCTAACAGTATCCATTCTAACAGTATCCAGTATCCATTCTAACAGTATCCACTCTAACAGCAACCATTCTCACAGTATCCATTCTAACAGTAACTTGTATCCATTCTAACAGTATCCATTCTATCAGTATCCAGTATCCATTCTAACAGTATTCATTCTTACAGTATCCATTCTAACAGTAACCTTTCTAACTGTAACCATTCTAACAGTATCCAGTATCCATTCTAACAGTATCCATTCTAACAGCAACCATTCTCACAGTATCCATTCTAACAGTATCCTGTTTCCATTCTAACAGTAACCATTTTAACAGTAACCATTCTAACAGTATCCAGTATCCATTCTAACAGTAACCATTCTAACAGTATCCAGTATCCATTCTAACAGTATCCATTCTAACAGTATCCATTCTAACAGTAACCATTCTAACAGTATCCTTTCTAACAGTATCCACTCTAACAGTATCCATTCTAACAGATTCCATTCTAACAGTATCTTGTATCCATTCTAACAGTATCCATTCTAACAGTGTCCATTCTAACAGTAACCTTTCTAACAGTATCCATTCTATCAGTATCCAGTATCCATTCTAACAGTATCCATTCTAACAGTATCCATTCTAACAGTAACCTTTCTAACAGTATCCATTCTAACAGTATCCATTCTAACAGTATCCTGTAACCATTCTAACAGTAACCATTCTAACAGTACCCATTCTAACAGTATCCAGTAACCATTCTAACAGTATCCTTTCTAACAGTAACCATTATAACAGTATCCAGTATCCATTCTAACAGTATCCTTTCTAACAGTATCCATTCTAACAGTATCCATTCTAACAGTATCCCGTATCCATTCTAACAGTAACCATTCTAACAGTAAAGGTAAACACACACACATAAACACACAAACACACATAAACACACATAAACACACATAAACACACATAAACACACACACATTATCCATCTAACAGCACCCATTCTAACAGTATCCATACTAACAGTAACCATTCTAACAGTATACATTCTAACAGTATCCATTCTAACAGTATCCATTATAACAGTATCCAGTATCCATTCTAACAGTATACATTCTAACAGCAACCATTCTAACAGTATCCATTCTAACAGTATCCATTATAACAGTATCCAGTATCCATTCTAACAGTATACATTCTAACAGCAACCATTCTCACAGTATCCATTCTAACAGTATCCTGTATCCATTCTAACAGTAACCATTCTAACAGTATCCATTCTAACAGTAACCTTTCTAACAGTATCCGTATCCATTCTAACAGTAACCATTCTAACAGTAACCATTCTAACAGTATCCATTCTAACAGTATCCAGTACCCATTCTAACAGTAACCATTCTAAAAGTAAAGGTAAACACACACACATAAACACACAAACACACATAAACACACATAAACACACATAAACACACATAAACACACATAAACACACACATTATCCATCTAACAGCACCCATTCTAACAGTATCCATACTAACAGTAACCATTCTAACAGTATACATTCTAACAGTATCCATTCTAACAGTATCCATTCTAACAGTAACCATTCTAACAGTAACCATTCTAACAGTATCCATTCTGACAGTATCCATTCCAACAGCAACCATTCTGACAGGTATCCATTCTAAAAGTATCCATTCTAACAGTATCCATTCTAACAGTATCCATTATAACAGTATCCAGTATCCATTCTAACAGTATACATTCTAACAGCAACCATTCTCACAGTATCCATTCTAACAGTATCCTGTATCCATTCTAACAGTAACCATTCTAACAGTAACCATTCTAACATTAACCATTCTAACAGTAACCATTCTAACAGTATCCAGTATCCATTCTAACAGTATCCTTTCTAACAGTAACCATTATAACAGTATCCAGTATCCATTCTAACAGTATCCTTTCTAACATTACCCATTCTAACAGTATCCATTCTAACAGTATCCAGTATCCATTCTAACAGTATCCATTCTAACAGTATCCATTCTAACAGTATCCAGTATCCATTCTAACAGTATACATTCTAACAGCAACCATTCTCACAGTATCCATTCTAACAGTATCCTGTATCCATTCTAACAGTATCCATTCTAACAGTAACCATTCTAACATTAACCATTCTAACAGTACCCATTCTAACAGTATCCAGTACCCATTCTAACAGTAACCATTCTAACAGTATCCATTCTAACAGTATCCATTCTAACAGTATCCAGTACCCATTCTAACAGTAACCATTCTAACAGTAACCATTCTAACAGTATCCAGTATCCATTCTAACAGTATCCTTTCCAACATTAACCTTTCTAACAGTATACATTCTATCAGTATCCAGTATCCATTCTAACAGTATCCATTCTAACAGTACCCATTCTAACAGTATCCATTCTAACAGTATCCATTCTAACAGTATCCAGTACCCATTCTAACAGTAACCATTCTAACAGTATCCTGTATCCATTCTAACAGTATCCATTCTAACAGTAACCATTTTAACAGTAACCATTCTAACAGTATCCATTCTAACAGTATCCAGTAACCATTCTAACAGTAACCATTCTAACAGTATCCAGTATCCATTCTAACAGTATCCATTCTAACAGTATCCATTCTAACAGTATCCATTCTAACAGTAACCATTTTAACAGTAACCATTCTAACAGTATCCATTCTAACAGTATCCAGTAGCCATTCTAACAGTAACCATTCTAACAGTAACCATTCTAACAGGATCCATACTAACAGTATCCAGTACCCATTCTAACAGTATCCTTTCTAACAGTATCCATTCTAACAGTATCCATTCTAACAGTATCCAGTATCCATTCTAACAGTATCCACTCTAACAGTAACCATTCTAACAGTAACCATTCTAACAGGATCCATTCTAACAGTATCCAGTATCCATTCTAACAGTATCCATTCTAACAGTATCCATTCTAACAGTATCCATTCTAACAGTAACCATTTTAACAGTAACCATTCTAACAGTATCCATTCTAACAGTATCCAGTAGCCATTCTAACAGTATTCATTCTAACAGTAACCATTCTAACAGTAACCATTCTCACAGTATCCATTCTAACAGTATCCTGTTTCCATTCTAACAGTAACCATTTTAACAGTAACCATTCTAACAGTATCCAGTATCCATTCTAACAGTAACCATTCTAACAGTATCCAGTATCCATTCTAACAGTATCCATTCTAACAGTATCCATTCTAACAGTAACCATTCTAACAGTATCCTTTCTAACAGTATCCACTCTAACAGTATCCATTCTAACAGTATCCATTCTAACAGTATCTTGTATCCATTCTAACAGTATCCATTCTAACAGTGTCCATTCTAACAGTAACCTTTCTAACAGTATCCATTCTATCAGTATCCAGTATCCATTCTAACAGTATCCATTCTAACAGTATCCATTCTAACAGTAACCTTTCTAACAGTATCCATTCTAACAGTATCCATTCTAACAGTATCCTGTAACCATTCTAACAGTATCCAGTACCATTTCTAACAGTAACCATTCTAACAGTATCCAGTAACCATTCTAACAGTATCCTTTCTAACAGTAACCATTATAACAGTATCCAGTATCCATTCTAACAGTATCCTTTCTAACAGTATCCATTCTAACAGTATCCATTCTAACAGTATCCCGTATCCATTCTAACAGTAACCATTCTAACAGTAAAGGTAAACACACACACATAAACACACAAACACACATAAACACACATAAACACACATAAACACACATAAACACACACACATTATCCATCTAACAGCACCCATTCTAACAGTATCCATACTAACAGTAACCATTCTAACAGTATACATTCTAACAGTATCCATTCTAACAGTATCCATTATAACAGTATCCAGTATCCATTCTAACAGTATACATTCTAACAGCAACCATTCTAACAGTATCCATTCTAACAGTATCCATTATAACAGTATCCAGTATCCATTCTAACAGTATACATTCTAACAGCAACCATTCTCACAGTATCCATTCTAACAGTATCCTGTATCCATTCTAACAGTAACCATTCTAACAGTAACCATTATAACAGTATCCAGTATCCATTCTAACAGTATCCTTTCTAACAGTATCCATTCTAACAGTATCCATTCTAACAGTATCCCGTATCCATTCTAACAGTATCCATTCTAACAGTATCCCGTATCCATTCTAACAGTAACCATTCTAACAGTAAAGGTAAACACACACACATAAACACACAAACACACATAAACACACATAAACACACATAAACACACATAAACACACACACATTATCCATCTAACAGCACCCATTCTAACAGTATCCATACTAACAGTAACCATTCTAACAGTATACATTCTAACAGTATCCATTCTAACAGTATCCATTATAACAGTATCCAGTATCCATTCTAACAGTATACATTCTAACAGCAACCATTCTAACAGTATCCATTCTAACAGTATCCATTATAACAGTATCCAGTATCCATTCTAACAGTATACATTCTAACAGCAACCATTCTCACAGTATCCATTCTAACAGTATCCTGTATCCATTCTAACAGTAACCATTCTAACAGTATCCATTCTAACAGTAACCTTTCTAACAGTATCCCGTATCCATTCTAACAGTAACCATTCTAACAGTAACCATTCTAACAGTATCCATTCTAACAGTATCCAGTACCCATTCTAACAGTAACCATTCTAAAAGTAAAGGTAAACACACACACATAAACACACAAACACACATAAACACACATAAACACACATAAACACACATAAACACACATAAACACACACACATTATCCATCTAACAGCACCCATTCTAACAGTATCCATACTAACAGTAACCATTCTAACAGTATACATTCTAACAGTATCCATTCTAACAGTATCCATTCTAACAGTAACCATTCTAACAGTAACCATTCTAACAGTATCCATTCTGACAGTATCCATTCCAACAGCAACCATTCTGACAGGTATCCATTCTAAAAGTATCCATTCTAACAGTATCCATTCTAACAGTATCCATTATAACAGTATCCAGTATCCATTCTAACAGTATACATTCTAACAGCAACCATTCTCACAGTATCCATTCTAACAGTATCCTGTATCCATTCTAACAGTAACCATTCTAACAGTAACCATTCTAACATTAACCATTCTAACAGTATCCAGTATCCATTCTAACAGTATCCTTTCTAACAGTAACCATTATAACAGTATCCAGTATCCATTCTAACAGTATCCTTTCTAACAGTACCCATTCTAACAGTATCCATTCTAACAGTATCCAGTATCCATTCTAACAGTATCCATTCTAACAGCAACCATTCTCACAGTATGCATTCTAACAGTATCCAGTACCCATTCTAACAGTAACCTTTCTAACAGTATCCATTCTAACAGTATCCATTCTAACAGTATCCCGTAGCCATTCTAACAGTATCCATTCTAACAGTATCCAGTACCCATTCTAACAGTAACCATTCTAACAGTAACCATTTTAACAGTAAAGGTAAACACACACACATAAACACACAAACACACATAAACACACATAAACACACATAAACACACATAAACACACATAAACACACACACATTATCCATCTAACAGCACCCATTCTAACAGTATCCATACTAACAGTAACCATTCTAACAGGATCCATTCTAATAGTATCCATTCTAACAGTATACATTCTAACAGTATCCATTCTAACAGTATCCATTCTAACAGTAACCATTCTAACAGTAACCATTCTAACAGTATCCATTCTAACAGTATCCATTCTAACAGTATCCATTCTAACAGTATACATTCTAACAGTATCCATTCTAACAGTATCCATTCTAACAGTAACCATTCTAACAGTAACCATTCTAACAGTATCCATTCTGACAGTATCCATTCCAACAGCAACCATTCTGACAGGTATCCATTCTAAAAGTATCCATTCTAACAGTATCCATTCTAACAGTATCCATTCTAACAGTATCCAGTATCCATTCTAACAGTATACATTCTAACAGCAACCATTCTCACAGTATCCATTCTAACAGTATCCTGTATCCATTCTAACAGTATCCATTCTAACAGTAACCATTCTAACATTAACCATTCTAACAGTATCCATTCTAACAGTATCCAGTACCCATTCTAACAGTAACCATTCTAACAGTATCCATTCTAACAGTATCCATTCTAACAGTATCCAGTACCCATTCTAACAGTAACCATTCTAACAGTAACCATTCTAACAGTATCCAGTATCCATTCTAACAGTATCCTTTCCAACATTAACCTTTCTAACAGTATACATTCTATCAGTATCCAGTATCCATTCTAACAGTATCCATTCTAACAGTATCCAGTATCCATTCTAACAGTATCCACTCTAACAGTAACCATTCTAACAGTAACCATTCTAACAGGATCCATTCTAACAGTATCCAGTATCCATTCTAACAGTATCCATTCTAACAGTATCCATTCTAACAGTATCCATTCTAACAGTAACCATTTTAACAGTAACCATTCTAACAGTATCCATTCTAACAGTATCCAGTAGCCATTCTAACAGTATTCATTCTAACAGTAACCATTCTAACAGTAACCATTCTAACAGTATCCAGTACCCATTCTAACAGTAACCATTCTAACAGTAACCATTTTAACAGTAACCATTCTAACAGTATCCAGTACCCATTCTAACAGTAACCATTCTAACAGTAACCATTCTAACAGGATCCATTCTAACAGTATCCAGTAACCATTCTAACAGTATCCTTTCTAACAGTATCCATTCTAACAGTATCCATTCTAACAGTATCCAGTATCCATTCTAACAGTATCCACTCTAACAGCAACCATTCTCACAGTATCCATTCTAACAGTATCTTGTATCCATTCTAACAGTATCCATTCTATCAGTATCCAGTATCCATTCTAACAGTATTCATTCTTACAGTATCCATTCTAACAGTAACCTTTCTAACTGTAACCATTCTAACAGTATCCAGTATCCATTCTAACAATATCCATTCTAACAGCAACCATTCTCACAGTATCCATTCTAACAGTATCCTGTTTCCATTCTAACAGTAACCATTTTAACAGTAACCATTCTAACAGTATCCAGTATCCATTCTAACAGTAACCATTCTAACAGTATCCAGTATCCATTCTAACAGTATCCATTCTAACAGTATCCATTCTAACAGTAACCATTCTAACAGTATCCTTTCTAACAGTATCCACTCTAACAGTATCCATTCTAACAGTATCCATTCTAACAGTATCTTGTATCCATTCTAACAGTATCCATTCTAACAGTGTCCATTCTAACAGTAACCTTTCTAACAGTATCCATTCTATCAGTATCCAGTATCCATTCTAACAGTATCCATTCTAACAGTATCCATTCTAACAGTAACCTTTCTAACAGTATCCATTCTATCAGTATCCAGTATCCATTCTAACAGTATCCATTCTAACAGTATCCATTCTAACAGTATCCATTCTAACAGTATCCTGTAACCATTCTAACAGTATCCAGTACCATTTCTAACAGTAACCATTCTAACAGTATCCAGTAACCATTCTAACAGTATCCTTTCTAACAGTAACCATTATAACAGTATCCAGTATCCATTCTAACAGTATCCTTTCTAACAGTATCCATTCTAACAGTATCCATTCTAACAGTATCCCGTATCCATTCTAACAGTAACCATTCTAACAGTATCCATTCTAACAGTAACCTTTCTAACAGTATCCCGTATCCATTCTAACAGTAACCATTCTAACAGTAACCATTCTAACAGTATCCATTCTAACAGTATCCAGTACCCATTCTAACAGTAACCATTCTAACAGTAAAGGTAAACACACACACATAAACACACAAACACACATAAACACACATAAACACACATAAACACACATAAACACACATAAACACACACACATTATCCATCTAACAGCACCCATTCTAACAGTATCCATACTAACAGTAACCATTCTAACAGTATACATTCTAACAGTATCCATTCTAACAGTATCCATTCTAACAGTAACCATTCTAACAGTAACCATTCTAACAGTATCCATTCTGACAGTATCCATTCCAACAGCAACCATTCTGACAGGTATCCATTCTAAAAGTATCCATTCTAACAGTATCCATTCTAACAGTATCCATTATAACAGTATCCAGTATCCATTCTAACAGTATACATTCTAACAGCAACCATTCTCACAGTATCCATTCTAACAGTATCCTGTATCCATTCTAACAGTAACCATTCTAACAGTAACCATTCTAACATTAACCATTCTAACAGTAACCATTCTAACAGTATCCAGTATCCATTCTAACAGTATCCTTTCTAACAGTAACCATTATAACAGTATCCAGTATCCATTCTAACAGTATCCTTTCTAACAGTACCCATTCTAACAGTATCCATTCTAACAGCAACCATTCTAACAGCAACCATTCTCACAGTATGCATTCTAACAGTATCCAGTACCCATTCTAACAGTAACCTTTCTAACAGTATCCATTCTAACAGTATCCATTCTAACAGTATCCCGTATCCATTCTAACAGTATCCATTCTAACAGTATCCAGTATCCATTCTAACAGTAACCATTCTAACAGTAACCATTTTAACAGTAAAGGTAAACACACACACATAAACACACAAACACACATAAACACACATAAACACACATAAACACACATAAACACACACACATTATCCATCTAACAGCACCCATTCTAACAGTATCCATACTAACAGTAACCATTCTAACAGTATACATTCTAACAGTATCCATTCTAACAGTATCCATTCTAACAGTAACCATTCTAACAGTAACCATTCTAACAGTATCCATTCTGACAGTATCCATTCCAACAGCAACCATTCTGACAGGTATCCATTCTAAAAGTATCCATTCTAACAGTATCTATTCTAACAGTATCCATTATAACAGTATCCAGTATCCATTCTCACAGTATCCATTCTAACAGTATCCTGTATCCATTCTAACAGTATCCATTCTAACAGTAACCATTCTAACATTAACCATTCTAACAGTATCCATTCTAACAGTATCCAGTACCCATTCTAACAGTAACCATTCTAACAGTATCCATTCTAACAGTATCCATTCTAACAGTATCCAGTACCCATTCTAACAGTAACCATTCTAACAGTAACCATTCTAACAGTATCCAGTATCCATTCTAACAGTATCCTTTCCAACATTAACCTTTCTAACAGTATACATTCTATCAGTATCCAGTATCCATTCTAACAGTATCCATTCTAACAGTACCCATTCTAACAGTATCCATTCTAACAGTATCCATTCTAACAGTATCCAGTACCCATTCTAACAGTAACCATTCTAACAGTATCCTGTATCCATTCTAACAGTAACCATTTTAACAGTAACCATTCTAACAGTATCCATTCTAACAGTATCCAGTAACCATTCTAACAGTATCCATTCTAACAGTATCCAGTATCCATTCTAACAGTATCCATTCTAACAGTATCCATTCTAACAGTAACCATTTTAACAGTAACCATTCTAACAGTATCCATTCTAACAGTATCCAGTAGCCATTCTAACAGTATCCATTCTAACAGTAACCATTCTAACAGTAACCATTCTAACAGTATCCAGTACCCATTCTAACAGTAACCATTCTAACAGTAACCATTTTAACAGTAACCATTCTAACAGTATCCAGTACCCATTCTAACAGTAACCTTTCTAACAGTATCCATTCTAACAGTATCCATTCTAACAGTATCCCGTATCCATTCTAACAGTATCCATTCTAACAGTATCCAGTACCCATTCTAACAGTAACCATTCTAACAGTAACCATTTTAACAGTAAAGGTAAACACACACACATAAACACACAAACACACATAAACACACATAAACACACATAAACACACATAAACACACACACATTATCCATCTAACAGCACCCATTCTAACAGTATCCATACTAACAGTAACCATTCTAACAGTATACATTCTAACAGTATCCATTCTAAAAGTATCCATTCTAACAGTATCTATTCTAACAGTATCCATTATAACAGTATCCAGTATCCATTCTCACAGTATCCATTCTAACAGTATCCTGTATCCATTCTAACAGTATCCATTCTAACAGTAACCATTCTAACATTAACCATTCTAACAGTATCCATTCTAACAGTATCCAGTACCCATTCTAACAGTAACCATTCTAACAGTATCCATTCTAACAGTATCCATTCTAACAGTATCCAGTACCCATTCTAACAGTAACCATTCTAACAGTAACCATTCTAACAGTATCCAGTATCCATTCTAACAGTATCCTTTCCAACATTAACCTTTCTAACAGTATACATTCTATCAGTATCCAGTATCCATTCTAACAGTATCCATTCTAACAGTACCCATTCTAACAGTATCCATTCTAACAGTATCCATTCTAACAGTATCCAGTACCCATTCTAACAGTAACCATTCTAACAGTATCCTGTATCCATTCTAACAGTAACCATTTTAACAGTAACCATTCTAACAGTATCCATTCTAACAGTATCCAGTAACCATTCTAACAGTAACCATTCTAACAGTATCCAGTATCCATTCTAACAGTATCCATTCTAACAGTATCCATTCTAACAGTAACCATTTTAACAGTAACCATTCTAACAGTATCCATTCTAACAGTATCCAGTAGCCATTCTAACAGTATCCATTCTAACAGTAACCATTCTAACAGTAACCATTCTAACAGTATCCAGTACCCATTCTAACAGTAACCATTCTAACAGTAACCATTTTAACAGTAACCATTCTAACAGTATCCAGTACCCATTCTAACAGTAACCATTCTAACAGTAACCTTTCTAACAGTAACCATTCTAACAGGATCCATTCTAACAGTATCCAGTAACCATTCTAACAGCAACCATTCTAACAGCAACCATTCTCACAGTATCCATTCTAACAGTATCCTGTATCCATTCTAACAGTATCCATTCTAACAGTAACCATTTTAACAGTAAACGTAAACACACACACATAAACACACAAACACACATAAACACACATAAGCACACATAAACACACATAAACACACACACATTATCCATCTAACAGCACCCATTCTAACAGCATCCATACTAACAGTATCCATTCTGACAGTATCCATTCCAACAGCAACCATTCTGACAGGTATCCATTCTAAAAGTATCCATTCTAACAGTAACCATTCTAACAGTATCCAGTAACCATTCTAACAGTAACCATTCTAACAGTAAGCATTCTAACAGTAACCATTCCAACAGTATCCATTTTAACAGTGTCCAGTATCCATTCTAACAGTACCCATTCTAACAGTATCCATTCTAACAGCAACCATTCTAACAGTATCCATTCTAACAGTAACCATTCTAACAGTATCCAGTAACCATTCTAACAGTATCCATTCTAACAGTATCCATTCTAACAGTATCCAGTATCCATTCTAACAGTACCCATTCTAACAGTAACCAGTATCCATTCTAACAGTATCCAGTATCCATTCTATCAGTATTCATTCTAACTGTAACCATTCTAACAGTATCCAGTACCCATTCTAACAGTATCCATTCTAACAGCAACCATTCTAACAGTATCCATTCTAACAGTAACCATTCTAACAGTATCCAGTAACCATTCTAACAGTATCCAGTATCCATTCTAACAGTATCCAGTATCCATTCTATCAGTATTCATTCTAACTGTAACCATTCTAACAGTATCCAGTACCCATTCTAACAGTATCCATTCTAACAGCAACCATTCTAACAGTATCCATTCTAACAGTAACCATTCTAACAGTATCCAGTAACCATTCTAACTGTAACCATTCTAACAGTATCCAGTACCCATTCTAACAGTACCCATTCTAACAGCAACCATTCTAACAGTATCCATTCTAACAGTAACCATTCTAACAGTATCCAGTAACCATTCTAACAGTACCCATTCTAACAGTATCCATTCTAACAGTATCCATTCTAACAGTATCCAGTATCCATTCTAACAGTATCCATTCTGACAGTATCCATTCCAACAGCCACCATTCTGACAGGTATCCATTCTAAAAGTATCCATTCTAACAGTATCCATTCTAACAGTATCCATTATAACAGTATCCAGTATCCATTCTAACAGTATACATTCTAACAGCAACCATTCTCACAGTATCCATTCTAACAGTATCCTGTATCCATTCTAACAGTAACCATTCTAACATTAACCATTCTAACAGTAACCATTCTAACAGTATCCAGTATCCATTCTAACAGTATCCTTTCTAACAGTACCCATTCTAACAGTATCCATTCTAACAGTATCCAGTATCCATTCTAACAGTATCCATTCTAACAGCAACCATTCTCACAGTATGCATTCTAACAGTATCCAGTACCCATTCTAACAGTAACCTTTCTAACAGTATCCATTCTAACAGTATCCATTCTAACAGTATCCCGTATCCATTCTAACAGTATCCATTCTAACAGTATCCAGTACCCATTCTAACAGTAACCATTCTAACAGTAACCATTTTAACAGTAAAGGTAAACACACACACATAAACACACAAACACACATAAACACACATAAACACACATAAACACACATAAACACACATAAACACACAAACATTATCCATCTAACAGCACCCATTCTAACAGTATCCATACTAACAGTAACCATTCTAACAGTATCCATTCTAACAGTATCCATTCTAACAGTAACCATTCTAACAGTAACCATTCTAACAGTATCCATTCTGACAGTATCCATTCCAACAGCAACCATTCTGACAGGTATTCATTCTAAAAGTATCCATTCTAACAGTATCCATTCTAACAGTATCCATTCTAACAGTATCCAGTATCCATTCTAACAGTATACATTCTAACAGCAACCATTCTCACAGTATCCATTCTAACAGTATCCTGTATCCATTCTAACAGTATCCATTCTAACAGTAACCATTCTAACATTAACCATTCTAACAGTAACCATTCTAACAGTATCCAGTATCCATTCTAACAGTATCCATTCTAACAGTATCCATTCTAACAGTATCCATTCTAACAGTAACCATTCTAACAGTATCCAGTAACCATTCTAACAGTATCCATTCTAACAGTATCCATTCTAACAGTACCCATTCTAACAGTAACCAGTATCCATTCTAACAGTATCCAGTATCCATTCTATCAGTATTCATTCTAACTGTAACCATTCTAACAGTATCCAGTACCCATTCTAACAGTACCCATTCTACCAGTAACCATTCTAACAGTATCCAGTATCCATTCTAACAGTACCCATTCTAACAGTAACCATTCTAACAGTAACCATTCTAACAGTATCCATTCTAACAGTATCCATTCTAACAGTATCCAGTAACCATTCTAACAGTAACCATTCTAACAGTATCCATTCTAACAGTAACCAGTATCCATTCTAACAGTATCCAGTATCCATTCTATCAGTATTCATTCTAACTGTAACCATTCTAACGGTATCCAGTACCCATTCTAACAGTATCCATTCTAACAGTATCCATTCTAACAGTATCCAGTATCCATTCTATCAGTATTCATTCTAACTGTAACCATTCTAACAGTATCCAGTATCCATTCTAACAGTACCCATTCTAACAGTAACCAGTAACCATTCTAACAGTAACCAGTATCCATTCTAACAGTATCCATTCTAACTGTAACCATTCTAACAGTATCCAGTACCCATTCTAACAGTATCCATTCTAACAGCAACCATTCTAACAGTATCCATTCTAACAGTAACCATTCTAACAGTATCCAGTAACCATTCTAACAGTATCCATTCTAACAGTATCCATTCTAACAGTATCCAGTATCCATTCTAACAGTACCCATTCTAACAGTAACCATTCTAACAGCAACCATTCTAACAGTATCCATTCTAACTGTAACCATTCTAACAGTATCCAGTACCCATTCTAACAGTATCCATTCTAACAGCAACCATTCTAACAGTATCCATTCTAACAGTAACCATTCTAACAGTATCCAGTAACCATTCTAACAGTATCCATTCTAACAGTATCCATTCTAACAGTATCCAGTATCCATTCTAACAGTACCCATTCTAACAGTAACCATTCTAACAGCAACCATTCTAACAGTATCCATCTAACAGTAACCATTCTAACAGTATCCAGTAACCATTCTAACAGTATCCATTCTAACAGTACCCATTCTAACAGTAACCAGTATCCATTCTAACAGTATCCAGTATCCATTCTATCAGTATTCATTCTAACTGTAACCATTCTAACAGTATCCAGTACCCATTCTAACAGTACCCATTCTACCAGTAACCATTCTAACAGTATCCAGTATCCATTCTAACAGTACCCATTCTAACAGTAACCATTCTAACAGTAACCATTCTAACAGTATCCATTCTAACAGTATCCATTCTAACAGTATCCAGTAACCATTCTAACAGTAACCATTCTAACAGTATCCATTCTAACAGTAACCAGTATCCATTCTAACAGTATCCAGTATCCATTCTATCAGTATTCATTCTAACTGTAACCATTCTAACAGTATCCAGTACCCATTCTAACAGTATCCATTCTAACAGTATCCATTCTAACAGTATCCAGTACCCATTCTAACAGTAACCATTCTAACTGTAACCATTCTAACAGTATCCAGTATCCATTCTAACAGTACCCATTCTAACAGTAACCAGTAACCATTCTAACAGTAACCAGTATCCATTCTAACAGTATCCATTCTAACTGTAACCATTCTAACAGTATCCAGTACCCATTCTAACAGTATCCATTCTAACAGCAACCATTCTAACAGTATCCATTCTAACAGTAACCATTCTAACAGTATCCAGTAACCATTCTAACAGTATCCATTCTAACAGTATCCATTCTAACAGTATCCAGTATCCATTCTAACAGTACCCATTCTAACAGTAACCATTCTAACAGCAACCATTCTAACAGTATCCATTCTAACTGTAACCATTCTAACAGTATCCAGTACCCATTCTAACAGTATCCATTCTAACAGCAACCATTCTAACAGTATCCATTCTAACAGTAACCATTCTAACAGTATCCAGTAACCATTCTAACAGTATCCATTCTAACAGTATCCATTCTAACAGTATCCAGTATCCATTCTAACAGTACCCATTCTAACAGTAACCATTCTAACAGCAACCATTCTAACAGTATCCATCTAACAGTAACCATTCTAACAGTATCCAGTAACCATTCTAACAGTACCCATTCTAACAGTATCCATTCTAACAGTATCCATTCTAACAGTATCCAGTATCCATTCTAACAGTACCCATTCTAACAGTATCCATTCTAACAGTATCCATTCTAACAGTATCCAGTATCCATTCTAACAGCAACCATTCTAACAGTATCCATTCTAACAGTAACCATTCTAACAGTATCCAGTAACCATTCTAACAGTATCCATTCTAACAGTATCCATTCTAACAGTACCCATTCTAACAGTAACCAGTATCCATTCTAACAGTATCCAGTATCCATTCTATCAGTATTCATTCTAACTGTAACCATTCTAACAGTATCCATTCTAACAGTATCCATTCTAACAGTACCCATTCTAACAGTATCCATTCTAACAGTATCCATTCTAACAGTTCCCATTCTAACAGTAACCAGTATCCATTCTAACAGTATCCAGTATCCATTCTATCAGTATTCATTCTAACTGTAACCATTCTAACAGTATCCAGTATCCATTCTAACAGTATCCATTCTACCAGTAACCATTCTAACAGTATCCAGTATCCATTCTAACAGTACCCATTCTAACAGTATCCATTCTAACAGTACCCATTCTAACAGTAACCATTCTAACAGTATCCATTCTAACAGTATCCATTCTAACAGTACCCATTCTAACAGTATCCATTCTAACAGTACCCATTCTAACAGTAACCATTCTAACAGTATCCATTCTAACAGTATCCATTCTAAAAGTATCCAGTATCCATTCTAACAGTACCCATTCTAACAGTAACCATTCTAACAGCAACCATTCTAACAGTAACCAGTATCCATTCTAACAGTATCCAGTATCCATTCTATCAGTATTCATTCTAACTGTAACCATTCTAACAGTATCCAGTATCCATTCTAACAGTACCCATTCTAACAGTAACCAGTAACCATTCTAACAGTATCCATTCTAACAGTACCCATTCTAACAGTAACCAGTATCCATTCTAACAGTAACCAGTATCCATTCTAACAGTATCCAGTATCCATTCTAACAGTATCCATTCTAACAGTAACCATTCTAACAGTATCCAGTAACCATTCTAACAGTACCCATTCTAACAGTATCCATTCTAACAGTATCCATTCTAACAGTATCCAGTATCCATTCTAACAGCAACCATTCTAACAGTATCCATTCTAACAGTATCCAGTATCCATTCTAACAGTACCCATTCTAACAGTAACCAGTATCCATTCTAACAGTATCCAGTATCCATTCTAACAGGACCCATTCTAACAGTAACCATTCTAACAGTATCCATTCTAACAGTATCCATTCTAACATTATCCAGTATCCATTCTAACAGTACCCATTCTAACAGTAACCATTCTAACAGTATCCATTCTAACAGTACCCATTCTAACAGTAACCAGTATCCTTTCTAACAGTATCCAGTATCCATTCTATCAGTATTCATTCTAACTGTAACCATT
>NC_088239.1:83418855-83424850 GCF_036934945.1 Oncorhynchus masou masou | reverse complement strand
GATACTGTTAGAATGGATACTGGTTACTGTTAGAATGGATACTGTTAGAATGGTTACTGTTAGAATGGAACTGGATACTGTTAGAATGGATACTGTTAGAATGGGTACTGTTAGAATGGATACTGGATACTGTTAGAATGGTTACTGTTAGAATGGTTGCTGTTAGAATGGTTACTGTTAGAATGGGTACTGTTAGAATGGATACTGGATACTTTTAGAATGGATACTGTTAGAATGGATACTGTTAGAATGGTTACTGTTAGAATGGGTACTGTTAGAATGGATACTGGATACTGTTAGAATGGTTACTGGTAGAATGGGTACTGTTAGAATGGGTACTGGATAGTATTAGAATGGGTACTGTTAGAATGGTTACTGGATACTGTTAGAATGGTTACAGTTAGAATGAATACTGATAGAATGGATACTGGATACTGTTAGAATGGATACTGGTTACTGTTAGAATGGATACTGTTAGAATGGATACTGGATACTGTTAGAATGGTTACAGTTAGAATGGATACTGTTAGAATGGATGCTGTTAGAATGGATACTGGAATGGATACTGGATACTGTTAGAATGGATACTGGTTACTGTTAGAATGGGTACTGTTAGAATGGATACTGGATACTGTTAGAATGGATACTGTTAGAATGGATACTGTTAGAATGGTTACTGTTAGAATGGATACTGTTAGAATGGATACTGTTAGAATGGATACTGTTAGAATGGTTACTGTTAGAATGGTTACTGTTAGAATGGTTACTGTTAGAATGGGTACTGTTAGAATGGATACTGGATACTGTTAGAATGGATACTGTTAGAATGGATACTGTTAGAATGGTTACTGTTAGAATGGGTACTGTTAGAATGGATACTGGATACTGTTAGAATGGATACTGTTAGAATGGTTGCTGTTAGAATGGATACTGGATACTGTTAGAATGGATACTGTTAGAATGGATACTGTTAGAATGGTTACTGGATACTGTTAGAATGGTTAATGTTAGAATGGGTACTGTTAGAATGGATACTGGATACTGTTAGAATGGATACTGTTAGAATGGATACTGTTAGAATGGATACTGTTAGAATGGGTACTGTTAGAATGGATACTGGATACTGTTAGAATGGTTACTGGTAGAATGGGTACTGTTAGAATGGATACTGGATACTGTTAGAATGGGTACTGTTAGAATGGATACTGTTAGAATGGGTACTGTTAGAATGGTTACTGTTAGAATACTGTTAGAATGGATACTGTTAGAATGGATACTGTTAGAATGGATAGTTAGAATGGTTACTGTTAGAATGGGTACTGTTAGAATGGATACTGTACTAGAATGGATACTGTTAGAATGGGTACTGTTAGAATGGGTACTGGATAGTATTAGAATGGGTACTGTTAGAATGGATACTGGATACTGTTATAATGTTAGAAATGGATACTGTTAGAATGGTTGTTAGAATGGTTACTGGATACTGTTAGAATGGATACTGGATACTGTTAGAATGAACTGGAATGGGTACTGGAATACTGTTAGAATGGATACTGTTAGAATGGATACTGTTAGAATGGTTACTGTTAGAATGGATACTGGATACTGTTAGAATGGATACTGGTTACTGTTAGAATGGATACTGGATACTGTTAGAATGGATACTGGATACTGTTAGAATGGGTACTGTTAGAATGGATACTGGATACTGTTATAATGGTTACAGTTAGAATGGATACTGATAGAATGGATACTGGATACTGTTAGAATGGATACTGGTTACTGTTAGAATGGATACTGTTAGAATGGATACTGTTAGAATGGTTACTGGAATTACTGTTAGAATGGATACTGGATACTAGAATGGGTACTGTTAGAATGGATACAGTTAGAATGGTTACTGTTAGAATGGGTACTGTTAGAATGGATACTGGATACTGTAGAATGGATACTGGATACTGTTAGAATGGGTACTGTTAGAATGGATACTATACTGTTAGAATGGTTACTGTTAGAATGGATACTGTTAGAATGGATACTGGATACTGTTAGAATGGATACTGGATACTATTAGAATGGGTACTGTTAGAATGGGTACTGGATTTAGAATGGATACTGTTAGAATGGATACTGTTAGAATGGGATACTGTTAGAATGGATACTGAGAATGGATACTGTTACTTAGTTAGAATGGATACTGGATACTGTTAGAATGGATACTGGTTACTGTTAGAATGGAACTGGATACTGTTAGAATGGATACTGTTAGAATGGATACTGTTAGAATGGGTACTGTTAGAATGGATACTGTTAGAATGGTTACTGTTAGAATGGATACTGTTAGAATGGGTACTGTTAGAATGGATACTGGTTACTGTTAGAATGGATACTGTTAGAATGGATACTGTTAGAATGGTTACTGTTAGTTAAATGGATACTGTTAGAATGGATACTGGATACTGTTAGAATGGTTACTGAATGAATAGAAGAATGGATACTGTACTGTTAGAATGGATACTGGAATGGATACTGGTTACTGTTAGAATGGTTACTGTTAGAATGGGTACTGTTAGAATGGATACTGGATACTGTTAGAATGGATACTGTTAGAATGGATACTGTTAGAATGGTTACTGTTAGAATGGGTACTGTTAGAATGGATACTGGATACTGTTAGAATGGTTACTGGTAGAATGGGTACTGTTAGAATGGGTACTGGATACTGTTAGAATGGTTACAGTTAGAATGAATACTGATAGAATGGATACTGGATACTGTTAGAATGGATACTGGTTACTGTTAGAATGGTTACTGTTAGAATGGATACTGGTTACTGTTAGAATGGATACTGTTAGAATGGATACTGATAGTGGATACTGTTAGAATGGATACTGTTAGAGAATGGATACTGTTAGAATGGATACTGTTAGAATGGATACTGGTTACTGTTAGAATGGATACTGTTAGAATGGTTGCTGTTAGAATGGATACTGTTAGAATGGTTACTGTTAGAATGGATACTGTTAGAATGGGTACTGTTAGAATACTGTTAGAATGGATACTGTTAGAATGGATACTGTTAGAATGGGTACTGTTAGAATGGTTACTGGATACTGTTAGAATGGTTACTGTTAGAATGGATACTGTTAGAATGGGTACTGTTAGAATGGACACTGGATACTGTTAGAATGGATACTGTTAGAATGGATACTGTTAGAATGGGTACTGTTAGAATGGTTACTGGATACTGTTAGAATGGATACTGTTAGAATGGATACTGTTAGAATGGTTACTGTTAGAATGGTTACTGTTAGAATGGGTACTGTTAGAATGGATACTGTTAGAATGGTTACTGTTAGAATGGATACTGGATACTGTTAGAATGGGTACTGTTAGAATGGTTACTGTTAGAATGGATACTGTTAGAATGGATACTGTTAGAATGGTTACTGTTAGAATGGTTACTGTTAGAATGGGTACTGTTAGAATGGATACTGTTAGAATGGTTACTGTTAGAATGGGTAATGGATACTGTTAGAATGGATACTGTTAGAATGGGTACTGTTAGAATGGATACTGGATACTGTTAGAATGGATACTGTTAGAATGGACTGGATACTGTTAGAATGGTTACTGTTAGAATGGATACTGTTAGAATGGTTACTGTTAGAATGGTTACTGTTAGAATGGTTACTGTTAGAATGGATACTGGATAGAAATGGATACTGTTAGAATGGTTACTGTTAGAATGGGTACTGGATACTGTTAGAATGGATACTGTTAGAATGGATACTGTTAGAATGGGTACTGGATACTGTTAGAATGGTTACAGTTAGAATGAATACTGATAGAATGGATACTGGTTACTGTTAGAATGGATACTGTTAGAATGGTTACTGTTAGAATGGTTACTGTTAGAATGGTTACTGTTAGAATGGGTACTGTTAGAATGGTTATACTGGATACTGTTAGAATGGTTACTGGTAGAATGGTTACTGTTAGAATGGGTACTGGATACTGT
Source organism: Oncorhynchus masou masou (assembly GCF_036934945.1). Classification (NCBI taxonomy): domain Eukaryota; kingdom Metazoa; phylum Chordata; class Actinopteri; order Salmoniformes; family Salmonidae; genus Oncorhynchus; species Oncorhynchus masou. The sequence goes on along the minus strand of NC_088239.1, from coordinate 83,420,829 downwards.
TAGAATGGATACTGTTAGAATGGATACTGGATACTGTTAGAATGGATACTGTTAGAATGGATACTGTTAGAATGGTTACTGGATACTGTTAGAATGGTTACTGTTAGAATGGATACTGTTAGAATGGATACTGGATGTTAGAATGGGTACTGTTAGAATGGATACTGGATACTGTTAGAATGGGTACTGTTAGAATGGATACTGGATACTGTTATACTGTTAGAATGGATACTGGATACTGTTAGAATGGTTACAGTTAGAATGAATATACTGTTAGAATGGATACTGGATACTGTTAGAATGGTTGTAGAATGTTAGAATGGGTACTGTTAGAATGGATATACTTTTAGAATGGATACTGTTAGAATGGATACTGTTAGAATGGTTACTGGATACTGTTAGAATGGATACTGGATTAGAATGGTTACTGTTAGAATGGATACTGTTAGAATGGTTACTGTTAGATACTGTTAGAATGGTTACTGTTAGAATGGATACTGTTAGAATGGATACTGTTAGAATGGGTACTGTTAGAATGGATACTGGTTACTGTTAGAATGGGTACTGGAATGGTTACTGGATACTGTTAGAATGGTTCTGTTAGAATGGTTACTGTTAGAATGGGTACTGTTAGAATGGATACTGGATACTGTAGAATGGGTACTGTTAGAATGGTTGCTGTTAGAATGGATACTGGATACTGTTAGAATGGTTACTGTTAGAATGGATACTGTTAGAATGGGTACTGTTAGAATGGTTACTGTTAGAATGGGTACTGTTAGAATGGATACTGGATACTGTTAGAATGGATACTGGTTACTGTTAGAATGGGTGTTAGAATGGATACTGTTAGAATGGACTGGTTACTGGATACTGTTAGAATGGATACTGTACTAGAATGGTTACTGTTAGAATGGATACTGGATACTGTTAGAATGGTTACTGGATTGTTAGAATGGATACTGTTAGAATGGATACTGGATACTAGAATGGGGTTAGAATGGTTACTGTTAGAATGGATACTGGTTACTGTTAGAATGGGTACTGGATACTGTTAGAATGGACTGGATACTGTTAGAATGATACTGTTAGAATGGATACTGTTAGAATGGTTGCTGTTAGAATGGGTACTGTTAGAATGGGTACTGGATACTGTTAGAATGGTTACATAGAATGAATACTGATAGAATGGATACTGGATACTGTTAGAATGGATACTGGTTACTGTTAGAATGGTTGCTGTTAGAATGGTTACTGTTGTTAGAATGGGTACTGTTAGAATGGATACTGGATACTGTTAGAATGGATACTGTTAGAATGGATACTGTTAGAATGGTTACTGTTAGAATGGATACTGTACTAGAATGGATACTGGTTAGAATGGGGTAGAATACTGTTAGAATGGATAGTAGAATTAGAGAATGGGTACTGTTAGAATGGTTACTGGATACTGTTAGAATGGTTACTGTTAGAATGGATACTGTTAGAATGGTACTGCTGTTAGAATGGATACTGTTAGAATGGGTACTGGATACTGTTAGAATGGTTACTGGTTACTGTTAGAATGGATAGTTAGAATGGATACTGGATACTTTTAGTTAGAATGGGTACTGTTAGATACTGTTAGAATGGATACAGTTAGAATGGTTACTGGTAGAATGGGTACTGTTAGAATGGATACTGGATACTGTTAGAATGGATACTGTTAGAATGGGTACTACTGTTAGAATGGTTAAAGTTAGAATGAATACTGATAGAATGGATACTGGATACTGTTAGAATGGATACTGGTTACTGTTAGAATGGATACTGTTAGAATGGATACTGGATACTGTTAGAATGGATACTGGTTACTGTTAGAATGGATACTGTTAGAATGGTTGCTGTTAGAATGGATACTGTTAGAATGGTTACTGTTAGAATGGATACTGTTAGAATGGTTGCTGTTAGAATGGATACTGTTAGAATGGGTAC
>NC_088239.1:83329680-83418755 GCF_036934945.1 Oncorhynchus masou masou | reverse complement strand
AGACCTATAGTTAGCCTCATATAATGTTATGTGAGAGGTTATAGACCTATAGTTAACCTCATATAATGTTATGTGAGAGGTTATAGACCTATAGTTAACATGAGGCTATGTGAGAGGTTATAGACCTATAGTTAGCCTCATATAATGTTATGTGAGAGGTTATAGACCTATAGTTAACATGAGGCTATGTGAGAGGTTATAGACCTATAGTTAGCCTCATATAATGTTATGTGAGAGGTTATAGACCTATAGTTAACATGAGGCTATGTGAGAGGTTATAGACCTATAGTTAGCCTCATATAATGTTATGTGAGAGGTTATAGACCTATAGTTAACATGAGGCTATGTGAGAGGTTATAGACCTATAGTTAGCCTCATATAATGTTATGTGAGAGGTTATAGACCTATAGTTAACATGAGGCTATGTGAGAGGTTATAGACCTATAGTTAGCCTCATATAATGTTATGTGAGAGGTTATAGACCTATAGTTAACATTATTATGAGGCTATGTGAGAGGTTATAGACCTATAGTTAACATTATTATGAGGCTATGTGAGGGGTTACAGACCTATAGTTAACATTATTATGAGGCTATGTGAGAGGTTATAGACCTATAGTTAGCCTCATATAATGTTATGTGAGGGGGTTACAGACCATCAGTCAGAGTCCAGATCTCTTGACTGCTATTCCATTTAACCCATCTGAACAGAAGCCTTCAGTTCCCCTCATGTGCCATTTTGAAGTCCCCGTCGTGTGACTGTCGAATGTGTATAGCGCCTCACAATCATCACACATAAAATAGCCCAGACAATATTTCATGACCCTAAACCCACACCGCGCTGCAGATATAACCGCGGGGACTACGGGTTATGAGTCAACGACACATCACTAGTGTGTGTGCGCACATGAGGTGCATACTGTATGTGTGTTGGAACAAAGGGCCAGGCATGACTGTGTTTTAAGCTGCAGTGCTGACCGTTTGGTCACCTGACCTCTACAGACCGGTCAGCTAACCCCCCAATCTATTCTTTCAGAGGGGGAAGGGAGGGGACAGAGAGAGAGGAAGGAGAAGGGAGGGGGGGGGGTAGAAGGATGGAGGGAGGGGAAGTGGAGTGGGGAGGGAAGGATGGAGGGAGGGGTGTGGAAGTAGGGGAGATGAGGGAGGGATCGGGTTGTGGAGGGGTGAGGAGGATGGCGGGAGGGGGGTAGAAGGATGGAGGGAGGGGAGGTGGAGTGGGGAAGGGGGAAGGGGGTAGAAGGATGGAGGGAGGGGAGGTGGAGTGGGGAGGGAAGGATGGATGGAGGGGTGTGGAAGTAGGGGAGATGAGGGAGGGATCGGGTTGTGGAGGGGTGAGGAGGATGGCGGGAGGGGGGTAGAAGGATGGAGGGAGGGGAGGTGGAGTGGGGAAGGGGGTAGAAGGATGGAGGGAGGGGAGGTGGAGTGGGGAGGGAAGGATGGATGGAGGGGTGTGGAAGTAGGGGAGATGAGGGAGGGATCGGGTTGTGGAGGGGTGAGGAGGATGGCGGGAGGGGGGTAGAAGGGAGAATAGGATGGAGGGATGGGGGTGTGGAGAGAAAGGTATAGGGGTGGCGGGTTGAGGGAGAGCAAGTAGGCAGGAGTAAAGGTGTGTTTGGGATAGCATAATATGCAGGACAGGAAGAGAGAAGGAGATAAAAAAGAAAAGGAAAGAGATGGAGACAGAAGGTGAGAGAGAAGGAGAGGGAGAAGGAAAGAGAAGGAGAGAGAAGGAGAGAGAAGGAAAGAGAAGGAAAGAGAAGGAAAGAGAAGGAGAGAGAGAAGGAAAGAGAAGGAGAGAGAGAAGGAAAGAGAGAAGGAAAGAGAAGGAGAGAGAGAAGGAGAGAGAGAAGAGAGAGAAGAGAGAAGGAGAGAAGGAAAGTGAGAAGAGAGAAGGAAAGAGAGAGAAGGAGAGAGAGAATGAAAGAGAAGGAAAGAGAAGGAAAGAGAGAAGGAAAGAGGAGAGCAAGAAGGAAAGAGAAGGAGAGAGAAGGAAAGAGGAGAAGGAAATAGAAGGAGAACGAGAAGGAGAGCGAGAAGGAAAGAGAGAAGGAAAGAGAGAAGGAGAAAGAAGGAGAAAGAGAAGGAGAGAGAAGGAAAGAGGAGAAGGAAAGAGAAGGAAATAGAAGGAGAGCGAGAAGGAGAGCGAGAAGGAGAGCGAGAAGGAAAGAGAGAAGGAGAGAGAGAAGGAGAGAGAGAAGGAAAGAGAAGGAGAGAGAAGGAAAGAGAGAAGGAGAGAGATGGTGAGCTGGCGTGACATTCTGAGATCAGGATGAATGGGTAGCGGCTCTCGGTGGCTGAGATTGCTTTATAGCATTTCATTTGGTTTGTTCCACTGCTTGGGTGAGCACAGCCCCAGTTATGGATTTCTATTCTAATGCGCTGGAGCAGGCGCTGAGAGAGGCCAATGAGACAGCTGCTGGAGCAGGGGGAACCACGCGCAGGGGGCCTGATCAATAGGACAGGGCTGGGGAGGGGTGGGTGGGACGGGGCTGAGGAGGAGGGGAGGCAGGGCTGAGCTAGGGTACAGCGCTGGGGTAAGGGAGGGCTGGGGAATGGGATATGGGGCTGGTGAAGGGTAGAGGGTTGGAATAGGGCTGAGTCTGGGGATAGGGAAGGGAGAGTGGTGGGCAGCAGGCTCTTGCCAAAACATAGGTATCATGTATGCTTGCTTACGGCTATGCTAAATGTACAGCCTACTAATGGCAACCACTGACAGCTCCAGAGAGTCAACTCTCCACCTATTGTCAAAAGATACACAGAGGACTAAAGTGACGACAATGTCAGCAGACATATATTAAAGGGATAGGAGCAACATTTTGGAAATTAAATACTTAACCAGAGTCAGATGAACTCCTGGATACCATTTGTATGTCCCTGCGTTCAGTTTGAAGGAAGTTTGAAGGTGGTTTCAGGAACCATTGCTAGGAACAATTAGCGTATTAGCCCTAACAATAACTGAAGCTTGTTTTTGTTGTTGTTTTTTTTAGAGGAGAAACACAGCTATGACCTGATTGGTTTCATTGTGACATCATAAAGGTGCATTCCAGTTTCAAGTTGCATTAGTCATATGCACGGCAAACATCCTCCAAACGAAATGCTTCCTTGCAGGTTCCTTCGACAATACGAAATGATACAATTTACGAATATGAACATAAAGTGAATGGCAGTAGAATAGAATACATATTTTAGCATAAATAGAGTACAGGAAGGCACAAGTGTAGAAATGGAGCAGTATACCAAGAGTCTGGTGACAGCGGTAGTGATGTGTTCTAAGGTGCAGAGAATCAGAGCAGATGGTCAGTCCACTTCAAGTGTTAGGCAGTCTGATGGCTTGTAGATAAAAACAGTCTCTGAACCTGTTGGTATTAGACCTCATGCTCCGATACGGTCTGCCCGACGGTGAGGGAGTGAACAGCTCGTAGCTGGGGTGTGTGGAGTCCTTGATGATGCTTTGTACCTTTGTCAGGTACTGATTTGAGTAGATGTCACGGATGGTTGGAAGCACGATCCCAGTGATGTACTGGGCCATCTTCAACACCTGCTGGAGGGCCTTGCAGTTGTGGACGAAGAAAATTCCGAACCAGTCCGTGATGCAACTAGTTAGGACACTCTCGAAGGTGCAGTGGAAGTATTTGGAGAGGACCTGGGGCGGCCACATTTCTTCAGCCGCCTTAGGAAGTAGAGACGCTGTTGCGCCATCTTGACAAGAGTGGTGGTGTTGTTGGTCCATGTTAAGTCCTTGGTGATGTGGGCGCAGAGGAACTTAAACCTACTGCAGTCCCGTTGTGATGTGGATCTGGGCGTGTTCCCTCCTCTGCTTCCTGAAGTCAAGAATCAACTCCTTTGTTTTGCTGATGTTGAAGGAGAGGTTGTTGTCATGGCACCACAATGCCAGTTCACTTACCACCTCCCCATTGGCTGACTTGTCGCTGTTGGTTATCAGGTCTACAACCGTGGTGTCGTCAGTAAACGTGATGATGGAGTTAGTGTCGTGCAAAGCCACACTGTCGTGGGGTGAACAAGGAGTACAGCAAAGGGCTGAGGACACACCCCTGGGGGGCCCCTGAATTAGTGTGGGGGAGGTGTTGTTGCCAATCGTCACACAGCTTGGAGTCTGCCCATCAGGAAGTCCAAGATCCAGTTGCAAAGTGTGGTCCCCAGACCCAGTGCTTTGAACTTGGTGTCAAACATGGAGGGAACAATCGTGTTGAACGCTGAACTGTAGTCAATGAAAAGCATTCTCACATAGGTGTACCTCTTTTTAAGATGTGTTACGGCCATGTGAATAGCGATGGAAATGGCATCTTCCATGGATCTGTTGGTAAATTGGAGTGGGTCCAGTGTGCCTGGCAGGCTGGCCTTGCTGTGGGCCATGACCAGTCTCCGCGGAGCACTTCATGATGACCTGAGGTAAGTGTGATGGGGAGGATAGTCATTTGGGCATGTCGCCTTGTTTTTCTTGGGCACTGGGACAATGGTGGTCTCCTCAAAAGCAGGTGGGGACTACAACCTGGGACATGTTGAAGATGTCAGAGAAGACACCCGCCAGCTGGCACACACTGAGGACATGGACGCCATCTGGGACGGCGGCTTTGTGAGTACTCACTTCTTCACCACCTGGCCGTGCTGCTGCTCCAGTTTCAACTGTTCTGCCTTTTTATTATTCGACCATGCTGGTCACTTATGAACATTTGAACATCTTGGCCATGTTCTGTTATAATCTCCACCCGGCACAGCCGGAAGAGGACTGGCCACCCCACATATGCTCTCTCTAATTCTCTTTCTTTCTCTCTCTCGGAGGACCTGAGCCCTAGGACCATGCCCCAGGACTACCTGACATGATGACTCCTTGCTGTCCCCAGTCCACCTGGCCGTGCCGCTGCTCTAGTTTCAACTGTTCTGCCTTTTTATTATTCGACCATGCTGGTCATTTATGAACATTTGAACATATTGGCCATGTTCTGTTATAATCTCCACCCGGCACAGCCAGAAGAGGACTGGCCACCCCACATAGCCTGGTTCCTCTCTAGGTTTCTTCCTAGGTTTTGGCCTTTCTAGGGAGTTTTTCCTAACCACCGTGCTTCTACACCTGCATTGCTTGCTGTTTGGGGTTTTAGGCTGGGTTTCTGTACAGCACTTTGAGATATCAGCTGATGTACGAAGGGCTATATACATATATTTGATTTGATTTGAGAAGAGGGAGAGAAAAAGCATCTGGTCATCCAGAGCAGCGAGAGTCCTCCTGGATAGCTCGGTATTGTCTGCCTCGAAGTGAGCATACAATGTGTTGAGCTTGTCTGGAAGGGATGCTTCGGTGGGCACCACACAGCTGGATTTGCCTTTGTAGTTTGTCATAGTCTGTAGTCCTTGCCACATGCGACTCAAGTCTGATTGTTGATGAACATCAATTAAAGTTTGAGTCTGTATTGTCTTTTTGCGCCCTGCTCGCGCCTGCTTGCCTTGTACACGATGTGTGTCACTGAGTCATCGGGGATCGTTCTGCTGACATTGAATGCTGCAGTATGGGCTCTCAGCATGGTACGGCTATCTCTGTTTGTCCAGGGTTTTTGGTTGGGATATGTCCGGTTTGTTATTGCGGGAACAACATCAACAACACATTTCCGAATGAAGCCTGTGACTGATGATGTATATTCCTCAATGTTGATGGATGAGTCCTAGCGGAAATGATTCTTTGAACATATTCCAATCAGTTCAATTCTCAAAACAGTCGTGCAGCATTGAGTCTGCTTCCTCTGTCCAGCACTTCATTATTCTCTGTGTTGGTAGCTGCCACTTGAGTTGCTGCTTGTAGTCGTGTGACTGTGCAACACAAAAAACAACAAGTCAATCCATACTGATGACTGGAAGACAAATGATACCCTATTCCCTATATAGTGCACTCTCTTTGCCCAGGTACCCATAGTGCACTATATAGGGAGCCACTTGGAACACATACCATCAACGCAAGACCAACTCAGGCTTGGGATGAGATTCTGAATGATCATCTTGAGAGAATTTGCACTCAGGCAAATAGACAGAGCATAATGAAAATAATTAAGGTATGGTTATGTTTGAATTTGTTGTCAACAGCGGAATGCAAAGCACCTCTTCAATACAGCTCAGTTGTATTGTACATCGACTCTTACACTACATACTCATACTAATTTTATCGTAATCATTAAAAACAAAGAAAATATGCCTTAACTGACAATTGGTCTGAAGCAGAAACATTATGGGAATTCACGAGCACCACAATGCTGATTCCACCCATGCTCTACCAAGGGTTTTCCCAGTACACAAGCTTTGACGCCGGGTCAATTGTGGGTCAATTGTGCGTCGCCCTATGGGACTCCCAATCACGGCCGGTTGTGAGTGGCGCAGCAGTCGAAGCACCTCAGTGCCAGAGGCGTCACTACAAAACATTGAGCTTCAATCAGTCCATACTACTTCATGGTATGACACAACACACCAGCAGGTTCCTTTATTACAGGTGTCTCACCACCACCGCTTATGGTGACCTTTAACCTATAGAGATCATGACCCCCACCGACCCCCTCCTTCCAGGCCAGAGAACAGGTTGATCTAAAGCTGACCTCCCTCCTACACACACACAGGTACCATGGCTAGAACAGAAACACACAGAGGCAGGTGAATTGACCTCCCAGTGACCTCTAGCTACAGCACAGTCTCTGTCCGCCCACAGACCTGAACACACCATTACACACACTAAACCACCAACACTATACATTACAACCTAAACAAAAAATTGCATTTTGAAAAGCCAAAAGTATTTTGTTTAAAACTATTTTTTATTTTATCATTTCTTTTACCCCCTTTTTCTCCCCAATTTTGTGATTACGATCTTGTCTCATCGCTGCAGCTCACCAACGGGCTCGGGAGGCAAAGATCGAGTCATGCGACCTCCGAAACATGACCCACCAAACCGCGCTTCTTCTTATCACCCGCACGCTGAACCAGGAAGCGATCTGTGTCGGAGGAAACGTTGTTGAACTGACGACCGGTAGTCAGCCTGCAGGACCCCGGCCCGCCACAAGGAGTCGCTAGACTGCGATGAGCCAAGTAAGGCTCCCTCTGGCCAAACCCTCCCCGAACCCTGGATGACGCTGGGCCAATTGTGCACCGCCCTATGGGACTCCCAATCACGGCATGTTGTGATACAGCCCGGGATTGAACCAGGGTCTGTAGTGACGCCTCGAGCACTGCGACTCGGGTGGCCCGGACCAGACCTATTCTGGTTTATATTAATATCAAACCTCAATTCTCGGTGAGTATTGTTCAACTTAGCCTTGAAGCATGTGTGTCCCGTAGACAATCCTGAGAACCTGCACTACCCTAGTAATTACACAGAGACCCTGCACTACCTTACTAATTACACAGAGACCCTGAACTACCCTACTAATTACAGAGAGACCCTGCACTACCCTCCTAATTACACAGAGACCCTGCACTACCTTACTAATTACACAGAGACCCTGAACTACCCTACAAATTATAGAGACCCTGCACTACCCTACTAATTACAGAGAGACCCTGCACTACCCTCCTAATTACACAGAGACCCTGCACTACCCTCCTAATTACACAGAGACCCTGCACTACCCTACTAATTACACAGAGACCATGCACTACCCTCCTAATTACAGAGACCCTGCACTACCCTACTAATTACAGAGACCCTGCACTACCCTACTAATTACACAGAGACCCTGCACTACCCTACTAATTACAGAGACCCTGCACTACCCTAATAATTACAGAGAGACCCTGCACTACCCTACTAATTACACAGAGACCCTGCACTACCCTAATAATTAGAGAGAGACCCTGCACTACCCTAATAATTACAGAGACCCTGCACTACCCTAATAATTACAGAGAGACCCTGCACTACCCTCCTAATTACACAGAGACCCTGCACTACCCTAATAATTACAGAGACCCTGCACTACCCTAATAATTACAGAGAGACCCTGCACTACCCTACTAATTACACAGAGACCCTGCACTACCCTAATAATTACAGAGACCCTGCACTACCCTAATAATTACAGAGAGACCCTGCACTACCCTACTAATTACACAGAGACCCTGCACTACCCTAATAATTAGAGAGAGACCCTGCACTACCCTAATAATTACAGAGACCCTGCACTACCCTACTAATTACACAGAGACCCTGCACTACCCTACTAATTACACAGAGACCCTGCACTACCCTACTAATTACACAGAGACCCTGCACTACCCTCCTAATTACAGAGACCCTGCACTACCCTCCTAATTACACAGAGACCCTGCACTACCCTACTAATTACAGAGACCCTGCACTACCCTCCTAATTACACAGAGACCCTGCACTACCCTCCTAATTACAGAGACACTGCACTACCCTCCTAATTACAGAGAGACCCTGCACTACCCTACTAATTACAGAGACCCTGCACTACCCTACTAATTACAGAGACCCTGCACTACCCTCCTAATTACACAGAGACCCTGCACTACCCTCCTAATTACACAGAGACCCTGCACTACCCTCCTAATTACACAGAGACCCTGCACTACCCTCCTAATTACAGAGACCCTGCACTACCCTACTAATTACAGAGACCCTGCACTACCCTACTAATTACAGAGACACTGCACTACCCTCCTAATTACAGAGAGACCCTGCACTACCCTCCTAATTACACAGAGACCCTGCACTACCCTCCTAATTACAGAGACCCTGCACTACCCTACTAATTACAGAGACCCTGCACTACCCTACTAATTACAGAGACACTGCACTACCCTCCTAATTACAGAGAGACCCTGCACTACCCTCCTAATTACACAGAGACCCTGCACTACCCTCCTAATTACAGAGACCCTGCACTACCCTACTAATTACAGAGACCCTGCACTACCCTACTAATTACACAGAGACCCTGCACTACCCTACTAATTACAGAGACCCTGCACTACCCTCCTAATTACACAGAGACCCTGCACTACCCTACTAATTACACAGAGACCCTGCACTACCCTACTAATTACAGAGACCCTGCACTACCCTACTAATTACAGAGACACTGCACTACCCTCCTAATTACACAGAGACCCTGCACTACCCTCCTAATTACAGAGACCCTGCACTACCCTACTAATTACAGAGACCCTGCACTACCCTCCTAATTACACAGAGACCCTGCACTACCCTCCTAATTACACAGAGACCCTGCACTACCCTCCTAATTACACAGAGACCCTGCACTACCCTCCTAATTACAGAGACCCTGCACTACCCTACTAATTACAGAGACCCTGCACTACCCTACTAATTACACAGAGACCCTGCACTACCCTACTAATTACAGAGACCCTGCACTACCCTCCTAATTACACAGAGACCCTGCACTACCCTCCTAATTACAGAGACCCTGCACTACCCTACTAATTACAGAGACCCTGCACTACCCTACTAATTACAGAGACCCTGCACTACCCTCCTAATTACACAGAGACCCTGCACTACCCTCCTAATTACAGAGACCCTGCACTACCCTACTAATTACACAGAGACCCTGCACTACCCTACTAATTACACAGAGACCCTGCACTACCCTAATAATTACACAGAGACCCTGCACTACCCTAATAATTACACAGAGACCCTGCACTACCCTCCTAATTACAGAGAGACCCTGCACTACCCTAATAATTAGAGAGAGAGAGAGAGAGGCAGGCAGAGAGAGAGAGAGAGAGAGGCAGGCAGAGAGAGAGAGAGAGGCAGGCAGAGAGAGAGAGAGAGAGAGGCAGGCAGAGAGAGAGAGAGAGAGAGAGCCAGGCAGAGAGAGAGAGAGAGAGAGAGGCAGGCAGAGAGAGAGAGGCAGGCAGAGAGAGAGAGAGGCAGGCAGAGAGAGAGAGAGAGAGAGAGAGAGGCAGGCAGAGAGAGAGAGAGAGAGGCAGGCAGAGAGAGAGAGGCAGGCAGGCAGAGAGAGAGAGAGAGAGGCAGGTAGAGAGAGAGAGAGGCAGGTAGAGAGAGAGAGAGGCAGGTAGAGAGAGAGAGAGGCAGGCAGAGAGAGAGAGAGGCAGGCAGAGAGAGAGAGGCAGGCAGAGAGGCAGAGAGAGAGAGGCAGGCAGAGAGAGAGAGGCAGGCAGAGAGAGAGAGGCAGGCAGAGAGGCAGAGAGAGAGGCAGAGAAACAATATGCATGGAGACAGCAGAAACCCGTCCCACTGCAGTTTCATCCATTAACAGAGGATTGTTCTGCCTCGCTCTATCTCACCCTTCACCCTCTCACTCCTCCACTCTCCTCTCCTCACGCTTTCCCTCCTCGCGCTCTATCTCACCCTTCACCCTCTCACTCCTCCACTCTCCTCTCCTCACGCTTTCCCCTCCTCACGCTCTCTCACCCTTCACCCTCTCACTCCTCCACTCTCCTCTCCTCACGCTCTCCCTCCTCGCGCTCTCTCACCCTTCACCCTCACTCCTCCACTCTCCTCTCCTCACGCTTTCCCTCCTCACGCTCTCTCTCACCCTTTACCCTCTCACTCCTTCACTCTCCTCTCCTCACGCTTTCCCTCCTCACGCTCTCTCTCACCCTTTACCCTCTCACTCCTTCACTCTCCTCTCCTCACGCTTTCCCTCCTCACGCTCTCTCTCACCCTTTACCCTCTCACTCCTTCTCTCCTCTCCTCACGCTTTCCCTCCTCGCGCTCTCTCACCCTTCACCCTCTCACTCCTCCACTCTCCTCTCCTCACGCTTTCCTCCTCGCGCTCTCTCTCACCCTTCACCCTCTCACTCCTCCACCCTCCTCTCCTCATGCTTTCCCTCCTCGCACTCTCTCACCCTTCACCCTCTCACTCCTCCACTCTCCTCTCCTCACGCTTTCCCTCCTCGCGCTCTCTCTCACCCTTCACTCCTCTCCTCACGCTTTCCCTCCTCGCGCTCTCTCTCACCCTTCACCCTCTCACTCCTCCACTCTCCTCTCCTCACGCTTTCCCTCCTCGCGCTCTCTCTCACCCTTCACCCTCTCACTCCTCCACTCTCCTCTCCTCACGCTCTCTCTCACCCTTCACCCTCTCACTCCTCCACTCTCCTCTCCTCACGCTTTCCCTCCTCACGCTCTCTCACCCTTCACCCTCTCACTCCTCCACTCTCCTCTCCTCACGCTTTCCCTCCTCACGCTCTCTCTCACCCTTCACCCTCTCACTCCCTCCACTCTCCTCTCCTCACGCTTTCCCTCCTCGCTCTCTCACCCTTCACCCTCTCACTCCTCCACTCTCCTCTCCTCACGCTTTCCCTCCTCGCGCTCTCTCACCCTTCACCCTCTCACTCCTCCACTCTCCTCTCCTCACGCTTTCCCTCCTCACGCTCTCTCTCACCCTTCACCCTCTCACTCCTCCACCCTCCTCTCCTCACGCTTTCCCTCCTCGCGCTCTCTCTCACCCTTCACCCTCTCACTCCTCCACCCTCCTCTCCTCACGCTTTCCCTCCTCACGCTCTCTCACCCTTCACCCTCTCACTCCTTCACTCTCCTCTCCTCACGCTTTCCCTCCTCGCGCTCTCTCTCACCCTTCACCCTCTCACTCCTTCACTCTCCTCTCCTCACGCTTTCCCTCCAAGCGCTCTCTCCGCCCTCTCGCTTCTCTCTGCAGAGTTGGTGTTTAATCATAGCTAACAACTGACACACACATCCATTCTCCTGACAAGACAGTTGATCACCCAATAACACCTCACAAATTAATAATCACCAAAAACTGCTGAGAGAACCAGAGAGAGGAGGGAACGAGAGGAGGAGAAGGTAAAGACTGACGAGGAGGAGGGAGAGAAAGAACAGCATGCCCCAACATCTCCTTTCATAGCCTGAAGACAGACAAGTGCTTCATTTCTCTCTTAAAAACAATAGACTATTTAAATCATCTGCCACACTTTCTCATACACGGTAACAAGAAGAATAACTAAATATGAGAAAATCGAAGTGATCAGGATTTTAATCAGATAGTTCTAGTCAACAGGTAAGAGGATACATTAAATTAGAGTCCATATGTTTGTTTCATCTTGGCATTATAAAACTATACTAAAACTATCATAAGTAAGAATGACCGACGTTTACCAAGCCAGCATATATAGAGAGCAATAACCCAGCTCTAGGCAGAGTATCTGTGGGGTGGCTCTAGGCAGAGTATCTGTGGGGCGGCTCTAGGCAGTGTGTCTGTGGGGCGGCTCTAGGCCGAGTGAGTCTGTGGGGCGGCTCTAGGCAGCGTGTCTGTGGGGCGGCTCTAGGCAGTGTGTGTCTGTGGGGCGGCGTGTCATATCCCCTGTATCCCCCGTACCGTCATACCCCCTGTACCCTCCGTACCGTCATACCCCCTGTACCCCCCGTACTGTCATACCCCCTGTACCCCCCGTCAAACTGTTTGTTTTCTTGTGGTGAAAAACTTTTACAAATAAAGAAGGTATCTATACATCCCAGCATAGTACAGTAAGACATATTACATCCCAAGCAATCAACCTTTTGAGCGGAGCCAAGACTGTGTAAAAAAATATTATTTTTTGAAAACTATTGATCCTATACCTTTAATACATCGAGATCCATTTTAATGACATTGTATCTAAATCCCATTTGCTGCTCCCTGGTTTAAAAATGTAATTTAATAAACTAAAAAGGACGACCATGTTTTCTTTTGTTGTCGTTGCTCTCCACTACTCTTCATCTTCTGGAGAAAAAAATAAATAGAGAGATGGATCGGCCCGAGTTGAACTCTTGTTGAAATTAAATTAAAAAGAGAACATGAATTAAAAGGAGGCAGAGTAATGTAGAGCAGCAACAGGTAGAACACAACTACAGTTATACCAGGAGGAGTTTAACTACAGACAGAGAGCGATGTCGTTCTCAGTATGAACACAACTACAGTTATACCAGGAGGAGGTTAGTCTTTTATATCATACCCATATCCTCTTATAATGGTGAGACGTTAGCATGTCTTGGAGGGTATGATATAAAAGGATAACCTCTAATGGTGAGACGTTAGCATGTCTTGGTGGTTATGATATAAAAGGCTAACCTCTTATTATAATGGTGAGACGTTAGCATGTCTTGGTGGTTATGATATAAAAGGCTAACCTCTTATTATAATGGTGAGACGTTAGCATGTCTTGGTGGTTATGATATTTGTGGGTCTATTACTTTCTCACTCATCATTATTCACGATTCATGAAATATATCCCCTTCTTAATGTCTGGTTACATAATAGGGACAGGAAGGCAGGGACTAACCCTTTAGGAGAGATGGGGACAGGAAGGCAGGGACTAACCCTTTAGGAGAGATGGGGGACAGGAAGGCAGGGACTAACACTTTAGGAGAGATGGGGACAGGAAGGTAGGGACTAACCCTTTAGGAGAGATGGGGACAGGAAGGCAGGGACTAACCCTTTAGGAGAGATGGGGACAGGACGGCAGGGACTAACCCTTTAGGAGAGATGGGGACAGGAAGGCAGGGACTAACCCTTTAGGAGAGATGGGGACAGGAAGGCAGGGACTAACCCTTTAGGAGAGATGGGGACAGGAAGGTAGGGACTAACCCTTTAGGAGAGATGGGGACAGGAAGGTAGGGACTAACCCTTTAGGAGAGATGGGGGACAGGAAGGCAGGGACTAACCCTTTAGGAGAGATGGGGACAGGAAGGCAGGGACTAACCCTTTAGGAGAGATGGGGACAGGAAGGCAGGGACTAACCCTTTAGGAGAGATGGGGACAGGAAGGTAGGGACTAACCCTTTAGGAGAGATGGGGGACAGGAAGGCAGGGACTAACCCTTTAGGAGAGATGGGGGACAGGAAGGCAGGGACTAACCCTTTAGGAGAGATGGGGGACAGGAAGGCAGGGACTAACCCTTTAGGAGAGATGGGGACAGGAAGGCAGGGACTAACCCTTTAGGAGAGATGGGGACAGGAAGGCAGGGACTAACCCTTTAGGAGAGATGGGGACAGGAAGGCAGGGACTAACCCTTTAGGAGAGATGGGGACAGGAAGGCAGGGACTAACCCTTTAGGAGAGATGGGGACAGGAAGGCAGGGACTAACCCTTTAGGAGAGATGGGGACAGGAAGACAGGGACTAACCCTTTAGGAGAGATGGGGACAGGAAGGCAGGGACTAACCCTTTAGGAGAGATGGGGACAGGAAGGTAGGGACTAACCCTTTAGGAGAGATGGGGACAGGAAGGCAGGGACTAACCCTTTAGGAGAGATGGGGACAGGAAGGCAGGGACTAACCCTTTAGGAGAGATGGGGGACAGGAAGGCAGGGACTAACCCTTTAGGAGAGATGGGGACAGGAAGGCAGGGACTAACCCTTTAGGAGAGATGGGGGACAGGAAGGCAGGGACTAACCCTTTAGGAGAGATGGGGACAGGAAGGCAGGGACTAACCCTTTAGGAGAGATGGGGACAGGAAGGCAGGGACTAACCCTTTAGGAGAGATGGGGACAGGAAGGCAGGGACTAACCCTTTAGGAGAGATGGGGGACAGGAAGGTAGGGACTAACCCTTTAGGAGAGATGGGGACAGGAAGGCAGGGACTAACAATTTAGGAGAGATGGGGACAGGAAGGCAGGGACTAACCCTTTAGGAGAGATGGGGACAGGAAGGCAGGGACTAACCCTTTAGGAGAGATGGGGACAGGAAGGCAGGGACTAACCCTTTAGGAGAGATGGGGACAGGAAGGCAGGGACTAACCCTTTAGGAGAGATGGGGACAGGAAGGCAGGGACTAACCCTTTAGGAGAGATGGGGACAGGAAGGTAGGGACTAACCCTTTTGGAGAGATGGGGACAGGAAGGCAGGGACTAACCATTTAGGAGAGATGGGGACAGGAAGGCAGGGACTAACCCTTTAGGAGAGATGGGGACAGGAAGGCAGGGACTAACCCTTTAGGAGAGATGGGGACAGGAAGGCAGGGACTAACCCTTTAGGAGAGATGGGGGACAGGAAGGCAGGGACTAACCCTTTAGGAGAGATGGGGACATGAATGTAGGGACTAACCCTTTAGGAGAGATGGGGACAGGAAGGCAGGGACTAACCCTTTAGGAGAGATGGGGGACAGGAAGGCAGGGACTAACCCTTTAGGAGAGATGGGGACAGGAAGGCAGGGACTAACCCTTTAGGAGAGATGGGGACAGGAAGGCAGGGACTAACCCTTTAGGAGAGATGGGGACAGGAAGGCAGGGACTAACCATTTAGGAGAGATGGGGACAGGAAGGCAGGGACTAACCATTTAGGAGAGATGGGGACATGAAGGCAGGGACTAACCCTTTAGGAGAGATGGGGACAGGAAGGCAGGGACTAACCCTTTAGGAGAGATGGGGACAGGAAGGCAGGGACTAACCCTTTAGGAGAGATGGGGACAGGAAGGCAGGGACTAACCCTTTAGGAGATGGGGACAGGAAGGCAGGGACTAACCCTTTCGGAGAGATGGGGGACAGGAAGGCAGGGACTAACCCTTTAGGAGAGATGGGGACAGGAATGTAGGGACTAACCCTTTAGGAGAGATGGGGACAGGAAGGCAGGGACTAACCATTTAGGAGAGATGGGGACAGGAAGGCAGGGACTAACCCTTTAGGAGAGATGGGGACAGGAAGGCAGGGACTAACCCTTTAGGAGAGATGGGGACAGGAAGGCAGGGACTAACCCTTTAGGAGAGATGGGGACAGGAAGGCAGGGACTAACCCTTTAGGAGATGGGGACAGGAAGGCAGGGACTAACCCTTTCGGAGAGATGGGGGACAGGAAGGCAGGGACTAACCCTTTAGGAGAGATGGGGACAGGAATGTAGGGACTAACCCTTTAGGAGAGATGGGGACAGGAAGGCAGGGACTAACCCTTTAGGAGAGATGGGGACAGGAAGGCAGGGACTAACCCTTTAGGAGAGATGGGGGACAGAAAGGCAGGGACTAACCCTTTAGGAGAGATGGGGGACAGAAAGGCAGGGACTAACCCTTTAGGAGAGATGGGGGACAGAAAGGCAGGGACTAACCCTTTAGGAGAGATGGGGACAGGAAGGCAGGGACTAACCCTTTAGGAGAGATGGGGACAGGAAGGCAGGGACTAACCCTTTAGGAGAGATGGGGACAGGAAGGCAGGGACTAACCCTTTAGGAGAGATGGGGACAGGAAGGCAGGGACTAACCCTTTAGGAGAGATGGGGACAGGAAGGCAGGGACTAACCCTTTAGGAGAGATGGGGGACAGAAAGGCAGGGACTAACCCTTTAGGAGAGATGGGGGACAGAAAGGCAGGGACTAACCCTTTAGGAGAGATGGGGGACAGAAAGGCAGGGACTAACCCTTTAGGAGAGATGGGGGACAGAAAGGCAGGGACT
Organism: Oncorhynchus masou masou; assembly: GCF_036934945.1. Classification (NCBI taxonomy): domain Eukaryota; kingdom Metazoa; phylum Chordata; class Actinopteri; order Salmoniformes; family Salmonidae; genus Oncorhynchus; species Oncorhynchus masou. The sequence continues at coordinate 83,402,361 of NC_088239.1, read as the reverse complement.
AACCCTTTAGGAGAGATGGGGGACAGAAAGGCAGGGACTAACCCTTTAGGAGAGATGGGGACAGGAAGGCAGGGACTAACCCTTTAGGAGAGATGGGGACAGGAAGGCAGGGACTAACCCTTTAGGAGAGATGGGGACAGGAAGGCAGGGACTAACCCTTTAGGAGAGATGGGGACAGGAAGGCAGGGACTAACCCTTTAGGAGAGATGGGGACAGGAAGGCAGGGACTAACCCTTTAGGAGAGATGGGGACAGGAAGGCAGGGACTAACCCTTTAGGAGAGATGGGGGACAGGAAGGCAGGGACTAACCCTTTAGGAGAGATGGGGGACAGGAAGGCAGGGACTAACCCTTTAGGAGAGATGGGGACAGGAAGGCAGGGACTAACCCTTTAGGAGAGATGGGGACAGGAAGGCAGGGACTAACCCTTTAGGAGAGATGGGGACAGGAAGGCAGGGACTAACCCTTTAGGAGAGATGGGGACAGGAAGGCAGGGACTAACCCTTTAGGAGAGATGGGGACAGGAAGACAGGGACTAACCCTTTAGGAGAGATGGGGACAGGAAGGCAGGGACTAACCCTTTAGGAGAGATGGGGACAGGAAGGCAGGGACTAACCCTTTAGGAGAGATGGGGACAGGAAGGCAGGGACTAACCCTTTAGGAGAGATGGGGGACAGAAAGGCAGGGACTAACCCTTTAGGAGAGATGGGGGACAGAAAGGCAGGGACTAACCCTTTAGGAGAGATGGGGGACAGAAAGGCAGGGACTAACCCTTTAGGAGAGATGGGGACAGGAAGGCAGGGACTAACCCTTTAGGAGAGATGGGGACAGGAAGGCAGGGACTAACCCTTTAGGAGAGATGGGGACAGGAAGGCAGGGACTAACCCTTTAGGAGAGATGGGGACAGGAAGGCAGGGACTAACCATTTAGGAGAGATGGGGACAGGAAGGCAGGGACTAACCCTTTAGGAGAGATGGGGACAGGAAGGCAGGGACTAACCCTTTAGGAGAGATGGGGACAGGAAGGCAGGGACTAACCCTTTAGGAGAGATGGGGACAGGAAGGCAGGGACTAACCCTTTAGGAGAGATGGGGACAGGAATGTAGGGACTAACCCTTTAGGAGAGATGGGGACAGGAAGGCAGGGACTAACCCTTTAGGAGAGATGGGGACAGGAAGGCAGGGACTAACCCTTTAGGAGAGATGGGGACAGGAAGGCAGGGACTAACCATTTAGGAGAGATGGGGACAGGAAGGCAGGGACTAACCCTTTAGGAGAGATGGGGACAGGAAGGCAGGGACTAACCCTTTAGGAGAGATGGGGACAGGAAGGCAGGGACTAACCCTTTAGGAGAGATGGGGACAGGAAGGCAGGGACTAACCCTTTAGGAGAGATGGGGGACAGGAAGGCAGGGACTAACCCTTTAGGAGAGATGGGGACAGGAATGTAGGGACTAACCCTTTAGGAGAGATGGGGACAGGAAGGCAGGGACTAACCCTTTAGGAGAGATGGGGACAGGAAGGCAGGGACTAACCCTTTAGGAGAGATGGGGACAGGAAGGCAGGGACTAACCCTTTAGGAGAGATGGGGGACAGAAAGGCAGGGACTAACCCTTTAGGAGAGATGGGGGACAGAAAGGCAGGGACTAACCCTTTAGGAGAGATGGGGGACAGAAAGGCAGGGACTAACCCTTTAGGAGAGATGGGGGACAGAAAGGCAGGGACTAACCCTTTAGGAGAGATGGGGGACAGAAAGGCAGGGACTAACCCTTTAGGAGAGATGGGGACAGGAAGGCAGGGACTAACCCTTTAGGAGAGATGGGGACAGGAAGGCAGGGACTAACCCTTTAGGAGAGATGGGGACAGGAAGGCAGGGACTAACCCTTTAGGAGAGATGGGGACAGGAAGGCAGGGACTAACCCTTTAGGAGAGATGGGGACAGGAAGGCAGGGACTAACCCTTTAGGAGAGATGGGGACAGGAAGGCAGGGACTAACCCTTTAGGAGAGATGGGGGACAGGAAGGCAGGGACTAACCCTTTAGGAGAGATGGGGACAGGAAGGCAGGGACTAACCCTTTAGGAGAGATGGGGACAGGAAGGCAGGGACTAACCCTTTAGGAGAGATGGGGACAGGAAGGCAGGGACTAACCCTTTAGGAGAGATGGGGACAGGAAGGCAGGGACTAACCCTTTAGGAGAGATGGGGACAACAAAAGAAAGATGACACTGGAACCTGTGTGCCTGAACTAATTGATATCCCTGAGTGCACCCTTTTAAACGCTCCCCACGTGCTGCAATAGGGTGCTGCTGGAACAAAGACGAGAGATACAAGGGGTCCGAAATGGCACCCTATTCCCTCTACAGCCCTATGGTCCCTGGTCAAAAGTAGTGCACTAGAAAGGGGATAGGGTGCAATTTGGGACACACGGAGGGAAGACACTGCAGCCCCCTTTCAATAGAGAGTGATCAACTCCTCTGAACAGTCTTGATGACATTCCATTCCAACTACTAATAACCATTGTTGAACATTGGCATTTCAGTTAACTTCCTGAATTGAAATGGGATTGACCCCAACCCTGACATACTGGAGTAGCTTTTGGGTGGGGGGGTAGTTATTCCATTCTAACACTAATGTTGGGGATGGACAGTACCCTGGACAGACCTAAAGTACAGGCACACAGAGGCAGATTAAGACAAATACAGGATATATTAAAAGCCTTGGTCTGGGAAACCGGCCTGTTCAGTACAGCACTTAAACACTGTAACTCACCACCAGTCCTGTTTTTGATGCTCAGTCGAGCCACGCCACCTCCCATGGTGCTGTCTCCTCTCCCACGGTCAGTGTGGGCCGACATTGACCATGGATGAGCAGACAGGTAAAACGTGATCGCCGGGGATTCTATGAGGGGGATCAATATGAAGCCGGAATTTCCGTGTGAAAAAGTAAAATATCATTAAAAAAATAATTAAAAAAACGTTTTGCTTTGTGTGTGAACAAAACAACAAATAAAATAATTCAATAAATGCCAACACGGCATGAAAAGAAAATGTTTTGGTTGTTTAAAAGTTAAGACAAAAGAACGTTGTTCAGAGTACATAACATGCCCAGTAAATGTTAACAGACCACAAACGATAATTGGAAAAACAATCTGTGAGAAAAAAAGTTAAGAGGATGCAAGAGAAAACTCCTGGACAGTCCTTCCTTTAACCAGACACAGAATAGAGCATTCAGATATACTGACGATCTCAGGTATACCATCTTCAGATATACTGACGATCTCAGGTATACCATCTTCAGATATACTGACAATCTCAGGTATGCCATCTTCAGATATACTGACAATCTCAGGTATGCCATCTTCAGATATACTGACGATCTCAGGTATACCATCTTCAGATATACTGACGATCTCAGGTATACCATCTTCAGATATACTGACGATCTCAGGTATACCATCTTCAGATATACTGACGATCTCAGGTATGCCATCTTCAGATATACTGACGATCTCAGGTATGCCATCTTCAGATATACTGACGATCTCAGGTATGCCATCTTCAGATATACTGACGATCTCAGGTATACCATCTTCAGATATACTGACGATCTCAGGTATGCCATCTTCAGATATACTGACGATCTCAGGTATGCCATCTTCAGATATACTGACGATCTCAGGTATACCATCTTCAGATATACTGACGATCTCAGGTATACCATCTTCAGATATACTGACGATCTCAGGTATACCATCTTCAGATATACTGACGATCTCAGGTATACCATCTTCAGATATACTGACGATCTCAGGTATACCATCTTCAGATATACTGACGATCTCAGGTATACCATCTTCAGATATACTGACGATCTCAGGTATACCATCTTCAGATATACTGACGATCTCAGGTATACCATCTTCAGATATACTGACGATCTCAGGTATACCATCTTCAGATATACTGACGATCTCAGGTATGCCATCTTCAGATATACTGACGATCTCAGGTATGCCATCTTCAGATATACTGACGATCTCAGGTATGCCATCTTCAGATATACTGACGATCTCAGGTATGCCATCTTCAGATATACTGACGATCTCAGGTATACCATCTTCAGATATACTGACGATCTCAGGTATACCATCTTCAGATATACTGACGATCTCAGGTATACCATCTTCAGATATACTGACGATCTCAGGTATACCATCTTCAGATATACTGACGATCTCAGGTATACCATCTTCAGATATACTGACGATCTCAGGTATACCATCTTCAGTTATACTGACGATCTCAGGTATACCATCTTCAGATATACTGACGATCTCAGGTATACCATCTTCAGTTATACTGACAATATACTGCATCCAGGAGAGAGAGCCTCAAATAAGGAATCTGGAGGAGAGTACTACATGGGACTAGAACAGGAGCAGATGGACACCATGTACCCCCCCATTCCCCATTTCACCTTTAAATTCCAGAAGATATTTAAGGTAAGGTCTTCAAATGTTACAATGAGCCGCCCCCCAAAAGTGAAATAATCATATTTTTTCTTGGTTCCAATCCTATTCCCTCACTCTGCTTCCCCCCCAGCCACACCCCTCTGCTTCCCCCCAGCCACACCCCTCTGCTTCCCCCCAGCCACACCCCTCTGCTTCCCCAGCCACACCCCTCTGCTTCCCCCCAGCCACACCCCTCTGCTTCCCCCCAGCCACACCCCTCTGCTTCCCCCAGCCACACCCCTCTGCTTCCCCCCAGCCACACCCCTCTGCTTCCCCAGTCACACCCCTCTGCTTCCCCAGCCACACCCTCTGCTTCCCCAGCCACACCCCTCTGCTTCCCCAGTCACACCCCTCTGCTTCCCCAGCCACACCCCTCTGCTTCCCCCCAGCCACACCCCTCTGCTTCCCCCCAGCCACACCCCTCTGCTTCCCCCCAGCCACACCCCTCTGCTTCCCCAGTCACACCCCTCTGCTTCCCCAGCCACACCCCTCTGCTTCCCCAGCCACACCCCTCTGCTTCCCCCCAGCCACACCCCTCTGCTTCCCCAGTCACACCCCTCTGCTTCCCCAGCCACACCCCTCTGCTTCCCCAGCCACACCCCTCTGCTTCCCCCCAGCCACACCCCTCTGCTTCCCCCCAGTCACACCCCTCTGCTTCCCCCCAGCCACACCCCTCTGCTTCCCCCCAGCCACACCCCTCTGCTTCCCCCCAGCCACACCCCTCTGCTTCCCCCCAGTCACACCCCTCTGCTTCCCCCCAGCCACACCCCTCTGCTTCCCCCCAGCCACACCCCTCTGCTTCCCCCCCAGCCACACCCCTCTGCTTCCCACCCAGCCACACCCCTCTGCTTCCCCCCAGCCACACCCCTCTGCTTCCCCCAGCCACACCCCTCTGCTTCCCCCCAGCCACACCCCTCTGCTTCCCCCCAGCCACACCCCTCTGCTTCCCCCCCAGCCACACCCCTCTGCTTCCCCCCAGCCACACCCCTCTGCTTCCCCCCCAGCCACACCCCTCTGCTTCCCCCCAGCCACACCCCTCTGCTTCCCCAGCCACACCCCTCTGCTTCCCCAGTCACACCCCTCTGCTTCCCCAGTCACACCCCTCTGCTTCCCCAGTCACACCCCTCTGCTTCCCCAGCCACACCCCTCTGCTTCCCCCCAGTCACACCCCTCTGCTTCCCCCCCAGCCACACCCCTCTGCTTCCCCAGTCATCTTTCTCTGTGTGATACCCTATAATCCCCAGACTTTATTGTTTCCCAATAAGGCTGATGAACATTGACTATTGTTCTCCAATAGGAGACGTTAGCAACATGCTGTCTAACAGTCAGAGGAGAAGGAGAAACCTAGAGGATATGAAACACCTCTCAAAACAATAATGAAGCTACAGAGAGAGAGTTTTTTTTTACAAGACTTATATTCTCAAATGCATTCATGAAGAGCAGTGTGCCTGTTGTGTCAAGATACATTAATGTGGAGCGAAATGGACAAACCAAATCCCTGACGTACACACTAGAGCTGGGCGATACGGACAAACCAAATCCCTGACGTACACTAGAGCTGGGCGATACGGACAAACCAAATCCCTGATGTACAATAGAGCTGGGCGATACGGACAAACCAAATCCCTGACGTACACTAGAGCTGGGCGATACGGACAAACCAAATCCCTGACGTACACTAGAGCTGGGCGATACGGACAAACCAAATCCCTGACGTACACTAGAGCTGGGCGATACGGACAAACCAAATCCCTGACGTACACTAGAGCTGGGCGATACGGACAAACCAAATCCCTGACGTACACTAGAGCTGGGCGATACGGACAAACCAAATCCCTGACGTACACTAGAGCTGGGCGATACGGACAAACCAAATCCCTGACGTACACTAGAGCTGGGCGATACGGACAAACCAAATCCCTGACGTACACTAGAGCTGGGCGATACGGACAAACCACCTCCCTGACGTACACTAGAGCTGGGCGATACGGACAAACCAAATCCCTGACGTACACTAGAGCTGGGCGATACGGACAAACCAAATCCCTGACGTACACTAGAGCTGGGCGATACGGACAAACCAAATCCCTGACGTACACTAGAGCTGGGCGATACGGACAAACCAAATCCCTGACGTACACTAGAGCTGGGCGATACAGACAAACCAAATCCCTGACGTACACTAGAGCTGGGCGATACGGACAAACCAAATCCCTGACGTACACTAGAGCTGGGCGATACGGACAAACCAAATCCCTGACGTACACTAGAGCTGGGCGATACGGACAAACCAAATCCCTGACGTACACTAGAGCTGGGCGATACGGACAAACCAAATCCCTGACGTACACTAGAGCTGGGCGATACGGACAAACCAAATCCCTGACGTACACTAGAGCTGGGCGATACGGACAAACCAAATCCCTGACGTACACTAGAGCTGGGCGATACGGACAAACCAAATCCCTGACGTACACTAGAGCTGGGCGATACGGACAAACCAAATCCCTGACGTACACTAGAGCTGGGCGATACGGACAAACCAAATCCCTGACGTACACTAGAGCTGGGCGATACGGACAAACCAAATCCCTGACGTACACTAGAGCTGGGCGATACGGACAAACCAAATCCCTGACGTACACTAGAGCTGGGCGATACGGACAAACCAAATCCCTGACGTACACTAGAGCTGGGCGATACGGACAAACCACCTCCCTGATGTACACTAGAGCTGGGCGATACGGACAAACCACCTCCCTGATGTACACTAGAGCTGGGCGATACGGACAAACCACCTCCCTGATGTACACTAGAGCTGGGCGATACGGACAAACCACCTCCCTGATGTACACTAGAGCTGGGCGATACGGACAAACCACCTCCCTGATGTACACTAGAGCTGGGCGATACAGACAAACCACCTCCCTGACGTACACTAGAGCTGGGCGATACAGACAAACCAAATCGCTATTTTCAAACTTCACATCTCTAGTAGAGGCTACAACTTACTGTTATGAATTATATCTGCAAAATGTCTGCGATAAGTATGATCAGTGTCGATAATTTCCCCAGCTCTAATGTAAGCACACATCCACACACACACACATTGTACTAAAGCCAAATAGGTTGTGGGAACACCAATGGCTGGCTGATGGCTCTAGAATGAATGAGAACACCAACAGCTGGCTGATGGCTCTAGAACGAATGAGAACACCAACAGCTGGCTGATGGCTCTAGAACGAATGAGAACACCAACAGCTGGCTGATGGCTCTAGAACGAATGAGAACACCAACAGCTGGCTGATGGCTCTAGAACGATCCAGATCACAAGATCGTCTCTTCTGAGAGAAAGATAGCTGCTGTTGGGATCAATACCCACCCTGTCATCATAGTGACGACACAGCTGACAGAGAGAGAGGAGGAGGAGGAGGGAGAGGAAAAGAGGGGGAGGGAAAAATGGAAGGAGAGAGAGAGGGGGGGGGGAGAGCGCTGGCGGAGGGTGTTGTGGTAATTAGCAGAATAAACTTTGATCTTGTCCACCGTGAGACCATCACACAGCTCATTCAATTAGGAAACAATTTGAAAAAACATTTTCTCCCCTTGTCTTCGAGCCGTCTGAGTATTGAATCTCTCTTATTTCCTGGGAGCGGGAACAGAGGGCCAGGCAGAGCAGGCCGATATTTACTGATCCCACTGATATTTACTGATCCCCACTGATATTTACTGATCCCGCTGATATTTACTGATCCCGCTGATATTTACTGATCCCACTGATATTTACTGATCCCGCTGATATTTACTGATCCCGCTGATATTTACTGATCCCGCTGATATTTACTGATCCCACTGATCCCGCTGATATTTACTGATCCCACTGATATTTACTGATCCCACTGATATTTACTGATCCCCACTGATATTTACTGATCCCCACTGATATTTACTGATCCCGCTGATATTTACTGATCCCGCTGATATTTACTGATCCCGCTGATATTTACTGATCCCCACTGATATTTACTGATCCCACTGATATTTACTGATCCCGCTGATATTTACTGATCCCGCTGATATTTACTGATCCCCACTGATATTTACTGATCCCCACTGATATTTACTGATCCCCACTGATATTTACTGAACCCCACTGATATTTACTGATCCCCACTGATATTTACTGATCCCCACTGATATTTACTGATCCCCACTGATATTTACTGATCCCACTGATATTTACTGAACCCCACTGATATTTACTGATCCCCACTGATATTTACTGATCCCCACTGATATTTACTGATCCCCACTGATATTTACTGATCCCCACTGATATTTACTGATCCCACTGATATTTACTGATCCCACTGATATTTACTGATCCCACTGATATTTACTGATCCCCACTGATATTTACTGATCCCACTGATATTTACTGATCCCACTGATATTTACTGATCCCCACTGATATTTACTGATCCCACTGATATTTACTGATCCCACTGATATTTACTGATCCCCACTGATATTTACTGATATTTACTGATCCCACTGATATTTACTGATATTTACTGATCCCCACTGATATTTACTGATCCCCACTGATATTTACTGATCCCCACTGATATTTACTGATCCCCACTGATATTTACTGATCCCCACTGATATTTACTGATCCCACTGATATTTACTGATCCCCACTGAACCCAGTGATATTTACTGATCCCCACTGATATTTACTGATCCCCACTGATATTTACTGATCCCCACTGATATTTACTGATCCCCACTGATATTTACTGATCCCCACTGATATTTACTGATCCCCACTGATATTTACTGATCCCCACTGATATTTACTGATCCCCACTGATATTTACTGATCCCCACTGATATTTACTGATCCCCACTGATATTTACTGATCCCCACTGATATTTACTGATCCCGCTGATATTTACTGAACCCGCTGATATTTACTGAACCCGCTGATATTTACTGAACCCGCTGATATTTACTGATATTTACTGAACCCACTGATATTTACTGAACCCGCTGATATTTACTAATCCCGCTGATATTTACTGATATTTACTGAACCCACTGATATTTACTGAACCCACTGATATTTACTGAACCCACTGATATTTACTGAACCCACTGATATTTACTGATCACACTGATATTTACTGATCCCCACTGATCCCCACTGATCCCGCTGATATTTACTGATCCCGCTGATATTTACTGAACCCACTGATATTTACTGAACCCACTGATATTTACTGATCACACTGATATTTACTGATCCCCACTGATCCCCACTGATCCCACTGATATTTACTGATCCCCACTGATATTTACTGATCCCGCTGATATTTACTGAACCCACTGATATTTACTGATCCCACTGATATTTACTGATCCCACTGATATTTACTGATCCCCACTGATATTTACTGATCCCCACTGATATTTACTGATCCCCACTGATATTTACTGATCCCCACTGATATTTACTGATCCCCACTGATATTTACTGATCCCCACTGATATTTACTGATCCCACTGATATTTACTGATCCCCACTGATATTTACTGATCCCCACTGATATTTACTGATCCCGCTGATATTTACTGAACCCGCTGATATTTACTGAACCCGCTGATATTTACTGATATTTACTGAACCCACTGATATTTACTGATCCCCACTGATATTTACTGAACCCCACTGATATTTACTGAACCCACTGATATTTACTGATCCCGCTGATATTGACTGATATTTACTGAACCCAGTGATATTTACTGAACCCAGTGATATTTACTGAACCCACTGATATTTACTGAACCCACTGATATTTACTGATCCCACTGATATTTACTGAACCCGCTGATATTTATTGATCCCGCTGATATTTACTGATCCCACTGATATTTACTGAACCCACTGATATTTACTGAACCCACTGATATTTACTGAACCCGCTGATATTTACTGAACCCGCTGATATTTACTGAACCCGCTGATATTTACTGAACCCGCTGATATTTACTGAACCCACTGATATTTACTGATCCCCACTGATATTTACTGATATTTACTGAACCCACTGATATTTACTGATCCCACTGATATTTACTGAACCCACTGATATTTACTGAACCCACTGATATTTACTGAACCCACTGATATTTACTGATCCCCACTGATATTTACTGATCCCGCTGATATTTACTGATCCCGCTGATATTTACTGATCCCGCTGATATTTACTGATCCCGCTGATATTTACTGATCACATTGATATTTACTGATCACACTGATATTTACTGAACCCACTGATATTTACTGAACCCACTGATATTTACTGAACCCACTGATATTTACTGATCCCGCTGATATTTACTGATATTTACTGAACCCATGGATCTTTACTGAACCCACTGATATTTACTGAACCCACTGATATTTACTGAACCCACTGATATTTACTGAACCCGCTGATATTTACTGAACCCGCTGATATTTACGGATCCCGCTGATATTTACGGATCCCGCTGATATTTACTGATCCCGCTGATATTTACTGATATTTACTGAACCCACTGATATTTACTGAACCCACTGATATTTACTGAACCCGCTGATATTTACTGAACCTGCTGATATTTACTGAACCCGCTGATATTTACTGATCCCGCTGATATTTACTGATCCCGCTGATATTTTCTGATATTTACTGAACACACTGATATTTACTGAACCCACTGATATTTACTGATCCCACTGATATTTACTGATCCCACTGATATTTACTGAACCCACTGATATTTATTGAACCCACTGATATTTACTGAACCCACTGACATTTATTGAACCCACTGATATTTACTGATCCCCACTGATATTTATTGATCACACTGACATTTATTGAACCCACTGATATTTACTGATCCCCACTGATATTTACTGATCCCACTGATATTTACTGAACCCACTGATATTTACTGATCCCACTGATATTTACTGATCCCACTGATATTTACTGATCCCCACTGATATTTACTGATCCCACTGATATTTACTGATCCCACTGATATTTACTGATCCCACTGATATTTACTGATCCCACTGATATTTACTGATCCCCACTGATATTTACTGATCCCACTGATATTTACTGATCCCCACTGATATTTACTGATCCCCACTGATATTTACTGATCCCCACTGATATTTACTGATCCCACTGATATTTACTGATCCCACTGATATTTACTGATCCCACTGATATTTACTGATCCCACTGATATTTACTGATCCCCACTGATATTTTCTGATATTTATTGAACCCACTGATATTTACTGATAACACTGCTATTTACTAATCCCACTGATATTTATTGAACCCACTGATATTTATTGAACCCACTGATATTTACTGATAACACTGATATTTACTGATCCCGCTGATATTTATTGAATCCACTGATATTTACTGTACCCACTGATATTTACTGACGGTAATACAATGACATTTCAATGACCTCCTCTACTGAGGGTATGGAACTGATAGGAGGGTACTGGTCTGTCTGGACCAGGTACATCCACTCTGCCCTGGTCTGCTCTGTCCTGCTCTGCCCTACTCTGCTCTGTCCTACCAGTGCCAGGCCTTCCTCCAGCCTGGTGAGCAGTTGCAGCTTGACAGCAGGTGGCCTCCCAGTCCCGCCTCTCCCCAGTCCCGCCTCTCCCCAGTCCCGCCTCTCCCCAGTACCCGCCTCTTCCCCAGTCCCGCCTCTCCCCAGTACCCGCCTCTTCCCCAGTCCCGCCTCTTCCCCAGTACCCGCCTCTTCCCCAGTCCCCGCCTCTTCCCCAGTCCCCGCCTCTTCCCCAGTCCCGCCTCTTCCCCAGTCCCGCCTCTTCCCCAGTCCCGCCTCTTCCCCAGTCCCGCCTCTTCCCCAGTCCCGCCTCTTCCCCAGTCCCGCCCCGCCTCCTGCTCCAGCTTGGCTCAGCCACCAAAGTGTGATGAAGGGCTCCACAAAGCGTTTGTGACTACCTCGCTCCACAGAACTGTGTTCTGAATAATGGGGGTGGTGGGGGGTAGGCCGTCGTCACTCTTTCAACAGGGCCCTGTTTACACATGGCATTATCAATTGGCCCTGCCGCTGAATACCTAACACACTCTATTTGGCTTCCAGTCAATTAGGCTTTAAGCTGTCAGCAAACAAGACTAAGTTCATTTTGAATCCCTGTGAATCCAGTTAAATGTTGTGGAAGGGCGGCTGCACGCCCACAGACCGACCTGAGAAAACAAAATATGTACAAAAAAAATGTAAAATACAAAAAAGGAGGGAAAAATAAAATATAAAATGAATTTAATTGCAAGAGGACAGCATTTAGAGTGGACAGTTGTTAGAAGGGGCATCCATTAGAGAAGGCACAAGGCATATAGAGTCCCAGTAAACCTGTTTATCAGGAGCAGAACCCAGGCTGGCATGTGGCGGAGAGGGCGCCCCGTCGCGCGGCGGAGAGGGCGCCCCGTCGCGCGGCGGAGAGGGCGCCCGTCGCGCGGGCGGAGAGGGCGCCCCGTCGCGCGGCGGAGAGGGCGCCCGTCGCGCGGCGGAGAGGGCGCCCGCCGCGCGGCGGAGAGGGCGCCCGTCCGCGGCGGAGAGGGCGCCCGTCGCGCGCGGCGGAGAGGGCGCCCGTCGCGCGGCGGAGAGGGCGCCCGTCCGCGCGGCGGAGAGGGCGCCCGTCGCGGCGGAGAGGGCGCCCATCGCGCGGGCGGAGAGGGCGCCCGTCGCGTGTCGGAGAGGGCACTCCGTCGGAGAGGGCGCCCCGTCGCGTGGCGGAGAGGGCGCCCGTCGCGTGGCGGAGAGGGCGCCCCGTCGCGTGGCGGAGAGGGCGCCCCGTCGCGTGGCGGAGAGGGCGCTCCGTCGCGTGGCGGAGAGGGCACTCCGTCGCGTGGCGGAGAGAGCACTCCGTCACACACACGCACTAGACTCACACAGTAGACCAGGCCTCCTAGACTCACACAGTAGACCAGGCCTCCTAGACTCACACAGTAGACCAGGCCTCCTAGACTCACACAGTAGACCAGGCCTCCTAGACTCACACAGTAGACCAGGCCTCCTAGACTCACACAGTAGACCAGGCCTCCTAGACTCACACAGTAGACCAGGCCTCCTAGACTCACACAGTAGACCAGGCCTCCTAGACTCACACAGTAGACCAGGCCTCCTAGACTCACACAGTAGACCAGGCCTCCTAGACTCACACAGTAGACCAGGCCTCCTAGACTCACACAGTAGACCAGGCCTCCTAGACTCACACAGTAGACCAGGCCTCCTAGACTCACACAGTAGACCAGGCCTCCTAGACTCACACAGTAGACCAGGCCTCCTAGACTCACACAGTAGACCAGGCCTCCTAGACTCACACAGTAGACCAGGCCTCCTAGACTCACACAGTAGACCAGGCCTCCTAGACTCACACAGTAGACCAGGCCTCCTAGACTCACACAGTAGACCAGACTTCCTAGACTCACACATTAGACCAGGCCTCCTAGACTCACACAGTAGACCAGGCCTCCTAGACTCACACAGTAGACCAGGCCTCCTAGACTCACACAGTAGACCAGGCCTCCTAGACTCACACAGTAGACCAGGCCACCTAGACTCACACAGTAGACCAGGCCACCTAGACTCACACAGTAGACCCACCCTATTAGGTATACTTTGGTTAACACATAACACAAACGACATTGTCATAGTCTAGAGCAGGGTATTGAACTCTGACCCTACGAGGTCCGGAGTCTGCTGGTTTTCTGTTCTACCTGATAATTAATTTCACCCACCTGGGTGTCCCAGGTCTAAATCAGGCCCTGATTAGAGGGGAATCACCCACCTGGTGTCCCAGGTCTAAATCAGGCCCTGATTAGAGGGGAATCACCCACCTGGTGTCCCAGGTCTAAATCAGGCCCTGATTAGAAGGGGAACCACTCACCTGGTGTCCCAGGTCTAAACCAGGCCCTGATTAGAAGGGGAACAATTAAAATAAGCAGTGGAAATGGCTTCCAGGTCCAGCGTTGAACTTGAGGGGACGAGAGCCGTAAACACAACCATGACACATCATCTGTAGCTCCATCATTAGCCAGCTAACGACACTCTTTGAAGTGATGGCCGGCACGGCTTTGAGTTGCCGTGCTGGTTTGTTCCACTCAACAACGTCTGTATATAAAACAGTGTTCTTATCACAATAGACTCTTTCATTTAAAACAAGACAATATCAGAGTCGCTGGGCCCAGTTGATGCATTAGTGAACATCTCTTTTCTAAGTTGAATAATTAGCTAGGTATCCTGGGGGCTGAGTCAGTAATCTCTCTATGGACCAGAGCATGTTGAATTAATAGGAGTATTTTCTCTACAGATAGCCGACCAAGCTGACCGGCTATGCAAATCCAACTGACATTTACTCCTGAGGTGCTGACCTGTTGCACCCTCGACAACTACTGTGATTATTATTTGACCGTGCTGGTCATCTATGAACATTTGAACATCTTGGCCATGTTCTGTTATAATCTCCACCCGGCACAGCCAGAAGAGGACTGGCCACCCCCCAGAGCCTGGTTCCTCTCTTGGTTTCTTCCTAGGTTCCAGCCTTTATAAGGAGTTTTTCCTAGCCACCGTGCTTCTACACCTGCATTGCTTGCTGTTTGGGGTTTTAGGCTGGGTTTCTGTACAGCACTTTGTGTTATAGGCTGATGTAAGAAGGGCTTTATAAATATAGTCTCACCAGTCAATATACACATCCAATCTAATTTACACCCAAGGTTACATACACACCGCGCATCACAATGCTGCTTCAATACATCGTCTGCCATCTATAGACCCAGCATGTAAAAGTGAAGGACTGTACTGTAAAATCTAACGCCTGGTCGGACTGCCACAGAGCTCTGCTGAACCGATGAATTCATTCATTATTAAAGAGTGATTCAAAAAATAACAGAACCATGGAACAGAACCATGGAACAGAACCATGGAACAGAACCATGGAACAGAACCATGGAAGACATTGATTGAGGGAACATCTGGCCTGCCTGTCTCCATCTGGTCTGTTTCTTGGGGCCAGAGGAGACACAGAAGCCCTGTTAGAGGATGAAGTCAATATTAACAAGACACCTAGTCTAGGGTTAGACTTAAATAACAACCAGGGCCAGCCATCTGCCAGCTCAGTGACACCACTAGAGGAAATATATCCAACTGCAGCCAAGCCAACCGCCGTCAAACAAGACAAAACCTTTAAAAACAATCCAGCATGTGGACCTGAGCTGTAAACAAACTTGTTTTGGAAAACAACAACAACAAAAAATAAACAAAATGCATGACCCATCATCCAATGAGACAAAATGGACCCTACCTTAAAAAAACGAAGCACTAACAGAATCTAAACAGTAAGTTAATGCACAGATAACT
Organism: Oncorhynchus masou masou; assembly: GCF_036934945.1. Classification (NCBI taxonomy): domain Eukaryota; kingdom Metazoa; phylum Chordata; class Actinopteri; order Salmoniformes; family Salmonidae; genus Oncorhynchus; species Oncorhynchus masou. The sequence goes on along the minus strand of NC_088239.1, from coordinate 83,386,380 downwards.
TGTTTCAGAAAACAATAATACCCAATTGAATTCATTACAAAATCTATCACCCAAGCCTAGATAAATCCTAAACTAAACATATTAACTGTAGTGTGTGTGAGAGAGAAAGAGAGAGAGAACCTGGCAGGCGGCTGTAGACAGAGAGAAGCCTTTCAGCTAGAGTAGAGTGGTGATAAGGTAAAGCATTGCCAAGGCAGGGCCAGCACCGTTTAACACACCAACACATCTATCCCACATTATCATTTAAGAGGATTAAAATCAATCAAAACAAACCTGCTTTACTGGAGGATTTACCTTGGATTTGTGTCTCAGAGAGAGAAAAACAACAGTTTATCGAAAATCAATCGAAATCAGTGCTAACATCAGATTCAAATCTACAGAACAATAAACAGAAGGTTGGACGGGACATTTCCATCCAAGTTAGCAGAGATACCTGGATGGACTAGGTCATGGTACCTGCATAGCGTTATGAGAGGTAATGAAGACACAGGTAATCACAGCTCATCCTATGAGGTCAGGAGAACCTGCTGGGTTTCTGTTCTCGCTGATAACGAAACAAATCGAATAACATTTTAATTCTGACATGCCCCCGAATACAACAGGTGTAGTAGTAGACTTTACAGTGAAATGCTGAATACAACAGGTGTAGTAGACCTGAATACAACAGGTGTAGTAGACCTCACAGTGAAATGCTGAATACAACAGGTGTAGTAGACCTCACAGTGAAATGCTGAATACAACAGGTGTAGTAGACCTTACAGTGAAATGCTGAATACAACAGGTGTAGTAGACCTTACAGTGAAATGCTGAATACAACAGGTGTAGTAGACATTACAGTGAAATGCTGAATACAACAGGTGTAGTAGACCTCACAGTGAAATGCTGAATACAACAGGTGTAGTAGACCTCACAGTGAAATGCTGAATACAACAGGTGTAGTAGACCTCACAGTGAAATGCTGAATACAACAGGTGTAGTAGACCTTACAGTTAAATGCTGAATACAACAGGTGTAGTAGACCTCACAGTGAAATGCTGAATACAACAGGTGTAGTAGACGTCACAGTGAAATGCTGAATACAACAGGTGTAGTAGACCTCACAGTGAAATGCTGAATACAACAGGTGTAGTAGACCTTACAGTAAAAAGCTGAATACAACAGGTGTAGTAGACCTCACAGTGAAATGCTGAATACAACAGGTGTAGTAGACCTCACAGTGAAATGCTGAATACAACAGGTGTAGTAGACCTCACAGTGAAATACTGAATACAACAGGTGTAGTAGACCTCACAGTGAAATGCTGAATACAACAGGTGTAGTAGACCTTACAGTAAAAAGCTGAATACAACAGGTGTAGTAGACCTCACAGTGAAATGCTGAATACAACAGGTGTAGTAGACCTCACAGTGAAATGCTGAATACAACAGGTGTAGTAGACCTCACAGTGAAATGCTGAATACAACAGGTGTAGTAGACCTCACAGTGAAATGCTGAATACAACAGGTGTAGTAGACCTTACAGTGAAATGCTGAATACAACAGGTGTAGTAGACCTTACAGTGAAATGCTGAATACAACAGGTGTAGTAGACTTTACAGTGAAATGCTGAATACAACAGGTGTAGTAGACCTTACAGTAAAAAGCTGAATACAACAGGTGTAGTAGACCTCACAGTGAAATGCTGAATACAACAGGTGTAGTAGACCTTACAGCGAAATGCTGAATACAACAGGTGTAGTAGACCTCACAGTGAAATGCTGAATACAACAGGTGTAGTAGACCTCACAGTGAAATGCTGAATACAACAGGTGGAGTAGACCTTACAGTGAAATGCTGAATACAACAGGTGTAGTAGACCTCACAGTGAAATGCTGAATACAACAGGTGTAGTAGACCTCACAGTGAAATGCTGAATACAACAGGTGTAGTAGACCTTACAGTGAAATGCTGAATACAACAGGTGTAGTAGACCTTACAGTGAAATGCTGAATACAGCAGGTGTAGTAGACCTCACAGTGAAATGCTGAATACAACAGGTGTAGACCTCACAGTGAAATGCTGAATACAACAGGTGTAGTAGACCTTACAGTGAAATGCTGAATACAACAGGTGTAGTAGACCTCACAGTGAAATGCTGAATACAACAGGTGTAGTAGACATTACAGTGAATACAACCCACCTGGTGTCCCAGGTCTAAATCAGTCCCCGATTAGAGGGGAATCACCCACCTGGTGTCCCAGGTCCAAATCAGGCCCTGATTAGAAGGGGAATTACCCACCTGGTGTCCCAGGTCTAAATCAGGCCCTGATTAGAGGGGAATCACCCACCTGGTGTCCCAGGTCTAAATCAGGCCCTGATTAGAAGGGGATTACCCACCTGGTGTCCCAGGTCTAAATCAGGCCCTGATTAGAAGGGGATTACCCACCTGGTGTCCCAGGTCTAAATCAGGCCCTGATTAGAAGGGGAATCACTCACCTGGTGGACCAGGTCTAAATCAGGCCCTGATTAGAAGGGGAATCACTCACCTGGTGGACCAGGTCTAAATCAGGCCCTGATTAGAGGGGAATCACCCACCTGGTGTCCCAGGTCTAAACCAGTCCCTGATTAGAGGGGAATCACCCACCTGGTGGACCAGGTCTAAACCAGTCCCTGATTAGAGGGGAATCACCCACCTGGTGTCCCAGGTCTAAATCAGGCCCTGATTAGAGGGGAATCACCCACCTGGTGTCCCAGGTCTAAATCAGTCCCCGATTAGAGGGGAATCACCCACCTGGTGTCCCAGGTCTAAATCAGTCCCCGATTAGAGGGGAATCACCCACCTGGTGTCCCAGGTCTAAATCAGTCCCTGATTAGAGGGGAACAACCCACCTGGTGTCCCAGGTCTAAATCAGGCCCTGATTAGAGGGGAATCACCCACCTGGTGTCCCAGGTCTAAACCAGTCCCTGATTAGAGGGGAATCACCCACCTGGTGTCCCAGGTCTAAATCAGGCCCTGATTATAGAGGAATCACCCACCTGGTGTCCCAGGTCTAAATCAGGCCCTGATTATAGAGGAATCACCCACCTGGTGTCCCAGGTCTAAACCAGTCCCTGGTGAGAGTGCAAGGAGGAGAACAAGCAGAGGAACAAGCTTCAACGTCCAGAGGTACATTTGAGCGTATAAGGAATATGAGAAATAAATACATTACAATGGGTGAAAACATCACCATCCAGACTGTTATACAGTACACCCTGGGTGAAAACATCACCATTCAGACTGTTATACAGTACGTACACCCTGGGTGGAAACATCACCATTCAGACCGTTATACAGTACGTACACCCTGGGTGAAAACATCACCATCCAGACTGTTATACAGTACACCCTGGGTGAAAACATCACCATTCAGACCGTTATACAGTACACCCTGGGTGGAAACATCACCATCCAGACTGTTATACAGTACGTACACCCTGGGTGAAAACATCACCATTCAGACCGTTATACAGTACACCCTGGGTGAAAACATCACCATCCAGACTGTTATACAGTACACCCTGGGTGGAAACATCACCATTCAGACTGTTATACAGTACACCCTGGGTGGAAACATCACCATTCAGACTGTTATACAGTACACCCTGGGTGAAAACATCACCATTCAGACTGTTATACAGTACACCCTGGGTGGAAACATCACCATCCAGACTGTTATACAGTACACCCTGGGTGAAAACATCACCATCCAGACCGTTATACAGTACACCCTGGGTGGAAACATCACCATCCAGACCGTTATACAGTACACCCTGGGTGAAAACATCACCATCCAGACTGTTATACAGTACGTACACCCTGGGTGAAAACATCACCATCCAGACCGTTATACAGTACACCCTGGGTGGAAACATCACCATTCAGACCGTTATACAGTACACCCTGGGTGAAACATCACCATCCAGACCGTTATACAGTACACCCTGGGTGAAACATCACCATCCAGACTGTTATACAGTACACCCTGGGTGAAAACATCACCATTCAGACCGTTATACAGTACGTACACCCTGGGTGGAAACATCACCATTCAGACTGTTATACAGTACACCCTGGGTGAAAACATCACCATCCAGACTGTTATACAGTACACCCTGGGTGGAAACATCACCATTCAGACCGTTATACAGTACACCCTGGGTGAGAACATCACCATCCAGACTGTTATACAGTACACCCTGGGTGAAAACATCACCATTCAGACTGTTATACAGCACACCCTGGGTGAAAACATCACCATTCAGACCGTTATACAGTACACCCTGGGTGAAAACAGTACAAAACATCACCATTCAAAGCAGTAGCTTTGTAAACATATTTCATTGTTTCATAACAGACAGTGCGAGGTCTGCATTGACACCAGCGTGAGATGAGGTCTGCATTGACACCAGAGTGAGATGAGGTCTGCATTGACAACAGTGTGAGATGAGGTCTGCATTCACACCAGAGTGAGATGAGGTCTGCATTGACACCAGAGTGAGATGAGGTCTGCATTGACACCAGCGTGAGATGAGGTCTGCATTGACACCAGCGTGAGATGAGGTCTGCATTGACACCAGCGTGAGATGAGGTCTGCATTCACACCAGCGTGAGATGAGGTCTGCATTCACACCAGAGTGAGATGAGGTCTGCATTCACACCAGCGTGAGATGAGGTCTGCATTGACACCAGAGTGAGATGAGGTCTGCATTCACACCAGCGTGAGATGAGGTCTGCATTGACACCAGAGTGAGATGAGGTCTGCATTCACACCAGCGTGAGATGAGGTCTGCATTCACACCAGCGTGAGATGAGGTCTGCATTCACACCAGCGTGAGATGAGGTCTGCATTCACACCAGCGTGAGATGAGGTCTGCATTCACACCAGCGTGAGATGAGGTCTGCATTCACACCAGTGTGAGATGAGGTCTGCATTGACAACAGCGCCCACTGCTGGTCACATTGATATAAGGACCATCTGACTGCATAACATGAACAGATTTAGCATTTTTGATAATAAAAAAATAAAATAAACACCGTGTTTATTTAATCTGCACTGAAAAGACACTACTGGCTGGTAAAAACAGCAGTGATATTACCAACACAGATGATGAAAACAGCCTTTTAATGGGTATGTGTGTGACAAGAGGTCAACTTGACGTGGGTACCAGCACTGAACATTTGTCCTCCTTCTCATCTCTTTAGTAAATGAAGGAGAGAGTGCGTACAAAACGCCTGGCTTGGGGTAATCACATATCTGAAGCCCTGCTTCCCTCTCTTCTGCTGATGCAACGGTGGACCCGAATTCAACCCTGTTCCCTTTATTGTGTCCTATGGGATCTCATCGAAAGTAGTGCACTATAAAGGGGACAGGGTGCCAGTTGGGATGTCGACAGTGTCTCTGGGTCCCCAGGACAAACATAACAAAGCCTCCTCCTCCTCTCATCTCCTGAAAATTAACTGTTACTGCCTCATGTCCTCACTACTTTCATCCATTTCTGTATCTCATTTCAGCTCTTTTGTGGGTGTGAGAGACACAGAGAAAGAGAGAGAGAGAGAGAGACAGAGAGAGAGAGAGAGAGAGAGACACACAGAGAGAGAGCGAGACACAGAGAGAGAGAGAGATACAGAGAGAGAGACACAGAGAGAGAGACACAGAGAGAGACACAGAGAGAGACACAGAGAGAGAGAGACACACACACAGAGAGAGAGAGAGACACAGAGAGAGAGACACACAGAGAGAGAGACACACAGAGAGAGAGACACACAGAGAGACACACAGAGACACACAGAGAGAGAGAGAGAGACACAGAGAGAGAGAGACACACAGAGAGAGAGAGACACAGAGAGAGAGAGAGACACAGAGAGAGAGACACAGAGAGAGAGAGACACAGAGAGAGAGAGAGACAGAGAGACACAGAAGGAGAGACAGAGTGACACAGAGAGTGACACAGAGAGAGTGACACAGAGGGAGTGACACAGAGGGAGTGACACAGAGGGAGTGACACAGAGGGAGTGACACAGAGGGAGTGACACAGAGGGAGTGACAGAGAGGGAGTGACAGAGAGGGAGTGACACAGAGGGGGAGAGTGAGCGACTCGGTACTGGTATCCCAGTGTATATAGCCAGTTACCATTGACTCTGTACTGGTATCCCAGCGTATATAGCCAGTTACTATCTACTGGGTACTGGTATCCCAGTGTATATAGCCAGTTACCATTGACTCGGTACTGGTATCCCAGTGTATATAGCCAGTTACCATTGACTCTGTACTGGTATCCCAGTGTATATAGCCAGTTACTATCTACTGGGTACTGGTATCCCAGTGTATATAGCCAGTTACCATTGACTCTGTACTGGTATCCCAGCGTATATAGCCAGTTATCATTGACTCAGTACTGGTATCCCAGTGTATATAGCCAGTTACCATCTACTCTGTACTGGTATCCCAGCATATATAGCCAGTTACCATCTACTCTGTACTGGTATCCCAGTGTATATAGCCAGTTACCATTGACTCTGTACTGGTATTCCAGTGTATATAGCCAGTTATCATTGACTCAGTACTGGTATCCCAGTGTATATAGCCAGTTACCATCTACTCTGTACTGGTATCCCAGCATATATAGCCAGTTACCATCTACTCTGTACTGGTATCCCAGCATATATAGCCAGTTACCATCTACTCTGTACTGGTATCCGAGCGTATATAGCCAGTTACCATCTACTCTGTACTGGTATCCCAGCATATATAGCCAGTTACTATCGACTCTGTACTGGTATCCCAGCGTATATAGCCAGTTACCATTGACTCTGTACTGGTATCCCAGTGTGTATAGCCAGTTACCATTGACTCTGTACTGGTATTCCAGTGTATATAGCCAGTTACCATTGACTCTGTACTGGTATCCCAGTGTATATAGCCAGTTACTATCGACTCTACTGGTATCCCAGTGTATATAGCTGGCTAGAGAGAGAGAGACACAGAGTGACACAGAGTGACACAGAGAGAGTGACACAGAGAGAGTGACACAGAGGGGGAGAGTGAGCGACTCGGTACTGATATCCCAGTGTATATAGCCAGTTACTATCTACTCTGTACTGGTATCCCAGTGTATATAGCCAGTTACCATTGACTCGGTACTGGTATCCCAGCGTATATAGCCAGTTACCATTGACTCGGTACTGATATCCCAGTGTATATAGCCAGTTACTATCTACTCTGTACTGGTATCCCAGTGTATATAGCCAGTTACCATTGACTCGGTACTGGTATCCCAGCGTATATAGCCAGTTACCATTGACTCGGTACTGGTATCCCAGTGTATATAGCCAGTTACTATCTGCTCTGTACTGGTATCCCAGTGTATATAGCCAGTTACCATTGACACTGTACTGGTATCCCAGTGTATATAGCCAGTTACCATCGGCTCTGTACTGGTGTCCCAGCGTATATAGCCAGTTACCATTGACTCGGTACTGGTATCCCAGTGTATATAGCCAGTTACCATTGACTCTGTACTGGTATCCCAGCGTATATAGCCAGTTACCATCGACTCTGTACTGGTGTCCCAGCGTATATAGCCAGTTACTATCTACTCGGTACTGGTATCCCAGTGTATATAGCCAGTTACCATTGACTCGGTACTGGTATCCCAGCATATATAGCCAGTTACCATCTACTCTGTACTGGTATCCCAGCATATATAGCCAGTTACCATCTACTCTGTACTGGTATCCGAGCGTATATAGCCAGTTACCATCTACTCTGTACTGGTATCCCAGCATATATAGCCAGTTACTATCGACTCTGTACTGGTATCCCAGCGTATATAGCCAGTTACCATTGACTCTGTACTGGTATCCCAGTGTGTATAGCCAGTTACCATTGACTCTGTACTGGTATTCCAGTGTATATAGCCAGTTACCATTGACTCTGTACTGGTATCCCAGTGTATATAGCCAGTTACTATCGACTCTACTGGTATCCCAGTGTATATAGCTGGCTAGAGAGAGAGAGACACAGAGTGACACAGAGTGACACAGAGAGAGTGACACAGAGAGAGTGACACAGAGAGAGTGACACAGAGGGGGAGAGTGAGCGACTCGGTACTGATATCCCAGTGTATATAGCCAGTTACTATCTACTCTGTACTGGTATCCCAGTGTATATAGCCAGTTACCATTGACTCGGTACTGGTATCCCAGCGTATATAGCCAGTTACCATTGACTCGGTACTGGTATCCCAGTGTATATAGCCAGTTACTATCTGCTCTGTACTGGTATCCCAGTGTATATAGCCAGTTACCATTGACACTGTACTGGTATCCCAGTGTATATAGCCAGTTACCATCGGCTCTGTACTGGTGTCCCAGCGTATATAGCCAGTTACCATTGACTCGGTACTGGTATCCCAGCGTATATAGCCAGTTACCATTGACTCGGTACTGGTATCCCAGTGTATATAGCCAGTTACCATTGACTCTGTACTGGTATCCCAGCGTATATAGCCAGTTACCATCGACTCTGTACTGGTGTCCCAGCGTATATAGCCAGTTACTATCTACTCGGTACTGGTATCCCAGTGTATATAGCCAGTTACCATTGACTCGGTACTGGTATCCCAGCGTATATAGCCAGTTACCATTGACTCGGTACTGGTATCCCAGTGTATATAGCCAGTTACCATTGACTCGGTACTGGTATCCCAGTGTATATAGCCAGTTACCATTGACTCTGTACTGGTATCCCAGCGTATATAGCCAGTTACTATCGACTCTGTACTGGTATCCCAGTGTATATAGCCAGTTACCATTGACTCTGTACTGGTATTCCAGTGTATATAGCCAGTTATCATTGACTCGGTACTGGTATCCCAGTGTATATAGCCAGTTACCATCTACTCTGTACTGGTATCCCAGCGTATATAGCCAGTTACTATCTACTCGGTACTGGTATCCCAGTGTATATAGCCAGTTACCATTGACTCTGTACTGGTATCCCAGCGTATATAGCCAGTTACCATTGACTCTGTACTGGTATTCCAGTGTATATAGCCAGTTATCATTGACTCGGTACTGGTATCCCAGTGTATATAGCCAGTTACCATCTACTCGGTACTGGTATCCCAGTGTATATAGCCAGTTACCATTGACTCTGTACTGGTATCCCAGCGTATATAGCCAGTTACCATTGACTCTGTACTGGTATTCCAGTGTATATAGCCAGTTACCATTGACTCGGTACTGGTATCCCAGCGTATATAGCCAGTTACCATTGACTCGGTACTGGTATCCCAGTGTATATAGCCAGTTACCATTGACTCTGTACTGGTATCCCAGCGTATATAGCCAGTTACCATCGACTCTGTACTGGTGTCCCAGCGTATATAGCCAGTTACTATCTACTCGGTACTGGTATCCCAGTGTATATAGCCAGTTACCATTGACTCGGTACTGGTATCCCAGCATATATAGCCAGTTACCATCTACTCTGTACTGGTATCCCAGCATATATAGCCAGTTACCATCTACTCTGTACTGGTATCCGAGCGTATATAGCCAGTTACCATCTACTCTGTACTGGTATCCCAGCATATATAGCCAGTTACTATCGACTCTGTACTGGTATCCCAGCGTATATAGCCAGTTACCATTGACTCTGTACTGGTATCCCAGTGTGTATAGCCAGTTACCATTGACTCTGTACTGGTATTCCAGTGTATATAGCCAGTTACCATTGACTCTGTACTGGTATCCCAGTGTATATAGCCAGTTACTATCGACTCTACTGGTATCCCAGTGTATATAGCTGGCTAGAGAGAGAGAGACACAGAGTGACACAGAGAGAGTGACACAGAGAGAGTGACACAGAGGGGGAGAGTGAGCGACTCGGTACTGATATCCCAGTGTATATAGCCAGTTACTATCTACTCTGTACTGGTATCCCAGTGTATATAGCCAGTTACCATTGACTCGGTACTGGTATCCCAGCGTATATAGCCAGTTACCATTGACTCGGTACTGGTATCCCAGTGTATATAGCCAGTTACTATCTGCTCTGTACTGGTATCCCAGTGTATATAGCCAGTTACCATTGACACTGTACTGGTATCCCAGTGTATATAGCCAGTTACCATCGGCTCTGTACTGGTGTCCCAGCGTATATAGCCAGTTACCATTGACTCGGTACTGGTATCCCAGCGTATATAGCCAGTTACCATTGACTCGGTACTGGTATCCCAGTGTATATAGCCAGTTACCATTGACTCTGTACTGGTATCCCAGCGTATATAGCCAGTTACCATCGACTCTGTACTGGTGTCCCAGCGTATATAGCCAGTTACTATCTACTCGGTACTGGTATCCCAGTGTATATAGCCAGTTACCATTGACTCGGTACTGGTATCCCAGCGTATATAGCCAGTTACCATTGACTCGGTACTGGTATCCCAGTGTATATAGCCAGTTACCATTGACTCGGTACTGGTATCCCAGTGTATATAGCCAGTTACCATTGACTCTGTACTGGTATCCCAGCGTATATAGCCAGTTACTATCGACTCTGTACTGGTATCCCAGTGTATATAGCCAGTTACCATTGACTCTGTACTGGTATTCCAGTGTATATAGCCAGTTATCATTGACTCGGTACTGGTATCCCAGTGTATATAGCCAGTTACCATCTACTCTGTACTGGTATCCCAGCGTATATAGCCAGTTACTATCTACTCGGTACTGGTATCCCAGTGTATATAGCCAGTTACCATTGACTCTGTACTGGTATCCCAGCGTATATAGCCAGTTACCATTGACTCTGTACTGGTATTCCAGTGTATATAGCCAGTTATCATTGACTCGGTACTGGTATCCCAGTGTATATAGCCAGTTACCATCTACTCGGTACTGGTATCCCAGTGTATATAGCCAGTTACCATTGACTCTGTACTGGTATCCCAGCGTATATAGCCAGTTACCATTGACTCTGTACTGGTATTCCAGTGTATATAGCCAGTTACCATTGACTCTGTACTGGTATCCCAGTGTATATAGCCAGTTACCATTGACTCTGTACTGGTATCCCAGTGTATATAGCCAGTTACTATCGACTCTACTGGTATCCCAGTGTATATAGCTGGCTAGAGAGAGAGAGAGAGACACAGAGTGACACAGAGAGAGTGACACAGAGAGAGTGACACAGAGAGAGTGACACAGAGGGGGAGAGTGAGCGACTCGGTACTGATATCCCAGTGTATATAGCCAGTTACTATCTGCTCTGTACTGGTATCCCAGCGTATAAAGCCAAGTTCCAAGTTATTGTTACTCACTGTGGATAAATAAATAAAAAATGTCTTTCTCTACATTGTTGAGAAGGACACGTCAGTAAGCATTTCACTGTTAGTCTACACCAGTTGTTGACCAAGCAAGTGACATAACATTTGATGTGATAGTGTGTGTGTGTGTGTGTGTATATGTGTGTGTGTGTGAGCTTCCTGAAGCAATTGAATGGCTCGGCAGAGAAAAGGGAGCCATTCCGTAAATCAATACACATCTAATCAATAAACAACTTGTTCGTACTCCACACTTGGCTATTTTCCCCCGTCCCTGTTTATGCAGGGGTCAAATGTCATCAACCAGACCCTGCTAGCAGCAGCACCTCTCTGCCAGGTCCCCATTCACAAAAGAGCTTTTTAAACCTCAAGATTAATTGAAGCATGTTTTTGCATGAGCGAGCATCCAAAATGGCACCCTATTCTGGATTTAGTGCGCTACTTTAACCAGGGAAATATGTAGGGAATAGGGTGCCATTTGAGACTACAGTAGTATACCACATCTACTACAGTATATAACAATACTACTTTTTTAATTTTTTTTTATTTTTTTTTACCTTTATTTTACTAGGCAAGTCAGTTAAGAACAAATTCTTATTTTCAATGACGGCCTAGGAACAGTGGGTTAGCTCGGGGATTTGAACTTGCAACCTTTCGGTTACTAGTCCAACACTCTAACCACTAGGCTACCCTGCCGCCCCAGTATCTACAGTACACAACAATACTACATCTATAGTATACAACAATACTACATCTAGTATAGTATACTACATCTACTACAGTAGACAACAATATCGCATCCAGTATAGTATACTGCAATTGTACATCTCGTATAGTATACCACAATATTACATCTAGTATACTACAATAGTACACCTAGTATAATACAATATTACATCTAGTATAGTATACTACAATATTACACCCACTATAGTATACTACAATATTACATCCACTATAGTATACTACAATATTACATCCACTATAGTATACTACAATATTACACCCACTATAGTATACTACAATATTACACCCACTATAGTATACTACAATATTACATCCACTATAGTATACTACAATATTACATCACCTATAGTATACTACAATATTACACCCACTATAGTATACTACAATATTACATCCACTATAGTATACTACAATATTACATCACCTATAGTATACTACAATATTACATCACCTATAGTATACTACAATATTACATCACCTATAGTATACTACAATATTACATCACCTATAGTATACTACAATATTACATCACCTATAGTATACTACAATATTACATCACCTATAGTATACTACAATATTACATCCACTATAGTATACTACAGAAAGGCAAATGTAATAACACATGTTCATGCATGAGTCAATGAATGGCACAGAAGGTGTACCCCCCAAATGGCACCCTATTCCCTATATAGTGCACTACTTTAATCAGAGCCATATGGAACCCCATTCCCTATATAGTGCACTACTTTAATCAGAGCCATATGGAACCCCATTCCCTATATAGTGCACTACTTTAATCAGAGCCATATGGAACCCTATTCCCTATATAGTGCACTACTTTAACCAGAGCCCTATGGTGTGCCATTTGGGACACGGCCCTGTACAGCCCCTAGACAGAAACACATGACGTATTTATGCATGAGTCAATGAAGAGCAGAGCATAAGAAGTATTGACAAGAAGTCTGGAAAGCCAAGAGGAGACAACAGAGAGCAGTTGGCTTGACAGCTGTTGGATTGAAACCCCAACCAGGCCCCAACCAGGCACCAACCAAACCCCAATCAGGCCCCAACCAAACCCCAACCAGGCACCAACCAAACCCCAACCAAACAAAAACCAGTTACCAACCAAACCGGTTCCAAATGCTGCCTGACATTCCTCTCCATTCAACCACTCACTGGGGAGGAGAGAGAGACAGAGTAATGAGCAAATGTCAAATGTTTTTTTTTATTAACCAAATTACCGTACGACAGACCACGTATTCACCCTGCACATCCTAATTGACGAACAAACAAACCAAAAGAAACTCCCATATCTACTGGGTGAAATACCACAGTGTGCCATCACAGCAGCAAGATTTGTGACTTGTTGCCACAAGAAAAGGGCAACCAGTGAGGAACAAACACAGAGTGAGTGAGAGAGAGAAACCTGTTTTCTCCATCTGTCTAAAACTAGTCAAAACATGAGGCCTACACCTCCGTTTACTGGGACAAAACAAAAACTAGTTGTGCTCCCACCTCTTGGGCTGCTTTAGACAGTAATTATCAAACTTAAGTAACATTTCTTTGTAAGAAAGGATTTGAAGGCAGGAAATGAGGGAGGGATAAAGGCAGGGAGACAGAAGCGTGTAAAGGACGTGTGTGTGTGTGTGTGTGGAAGACGAGAGGGAGGAAGTGTGTGTGTGTGTGTGTGTGTGTGTGTGTGTGTGTGTGTGTGTGTGTGTGGAAGACGAGAGGGAGGAAATGTGTGTGTGTGTGTGTGTGTGTGTGTGTGTGTAAGACGAGAGGGAGGAAATGTGTGTGTGTGTGTGTGTGGAAGACGAGAGGGAGGAAATGTGTGTGTGTGTGTGTGTGGAAGACGAGAGGGAGGAAATGTGTGTGTGTGTGTGTGTGTGTGTGTGTGTGTGTGTGTGTGTGTGTGTGTGTGTGTGTGTGGAAGACGAGAGGGCGGAAATGTGTGTGCACAACTAGACCTTAATGAGTCCTTTGAATTCGAGGCTCCCCTCTTCTCATTCATGTGTCATTCTCTAACGCTGGACTGTGTGCTGTGTGGGGCTGGGGCCAGAACAGGTGCAACAGATGAATACAGGCAGCAAGGTAGCTGCCTGCCTCCAAGCAGGACGTGTCTCTGTGACACTCTGTACCCATTGTTCAAGCTGTTTATCTGCAACCTTTTTAGCCCCCCCCCATATGGTAGCAGCAGGCACCCCCAGTCCCCCTACCTCGCCACCCCAAAACCGCCACTACTCCCACCCCGGTTATAGATCTGTCATCCTTATTGAAAGCATTCCTATTCCCGTTCTTAAGTGTTGTGTATGCGACCGCATTCACATAGAAATGCGTGTTATAGATCTGTCGTTCACATCGAAAGCAAGCTTAAGAAGCGGTAGATATGTTCTATGTGCTCTATTTCTATGATTCATGTTCTTAAGTTTAGTGTTTGAGTCTTTTCCTTTCGGTTTTATACACCAGCTTCAAACAGCTGATTTGTTGTTGTTGTTGCTTATGGAAAATATGTTTAATTGTGGTTTAGATGGTACAATGATTATCTACACTATACTTGCTTGTTTTGTCACAAACTGAAATTAGCCGACCTATTCAAATTTTAGCAACCAGGAAATGGCGGTTGGTGATTTCTGCACAGTACATCTTTAAATAAAAGTTGAACTCTACCCTCCACCCAGCAGGCCCGGCTCCACAACTCCCCTGGAACACCAACACAACGCAAAGGGTCCCAGTTGCAACCCCAGTTGGGGACCATCTGTCCGGGCTCCACAACGCCACAGCAGGGCCTACCCAGCGGCATAAATCACCCACCCAACGTAGTTCCCGCTGGGATCAGTTTAAGGGGCTTAGGCCGGGGCCGGGCTAGGGGGAGCTATAGGGGGGCTGGGGAGGGCTTGTCAGGTCGCTGTTAGCTCTTATTGCCGTCGCACGGGTGACCTCACCAAGAACAGCCAGCCCTCTGATCAAAGACGTTTTAATGAGGGTTTAATCACCGGAGCCACGTCCCAATCCAGGAGAGGAAACCAGAGACTAGCAGCAGCTACAGCAACACAGGGTACGTCCCAACTGGAGGAGAGGAGATGGAGATGGAGATGGGAGGAGAGGAAACCAGAGACTAGCAGCAGCAACACAGGGTACGTCCCAACTGGAGGAGAGGAGATGGAGATGGAGATGGGAGGAGAGGAAACCAGAGACTAGCAGCAGCAACACAGGGTACGTCCCAACTGGAGGAGAGGAGATGGAGATGGAGATGGGAGGAGAGGAAACCAGAGACTAGCAGCAGCAACACAGGGTACGTCCCAACTGGAGGAGAGGAGATGGGAGGAGAGGAGATGGGAGGAGATGGAGATGGGAGGAGAGGAAACCAGAGACTAGCAGCAGCACACACAGGGTACGTCCCAACTGGAGGAGATGGAGATTGGAGGAGAGGAGATGGGAGGAGAGGAGATGGAGAAGGGAGGAGAGGAGATGGAGATGGGAGGAGAGGAGATGGAGATGGGAAGAGAGGAGATGGGAGGAGAGGAGATGGAGATGGGAGGAGATGGAGATGGGAGGAGAGGAGATGGAGATGGGAGGAGATGGAGATGGGAGGAGACTGGGGGAGATGGCACAGAGGAGATGGGAGGAGACTGAGTGAGAGGAGAGGGTGGCGAGAGGGCATGGAAAAGGATGAGCAGGAGTAGGAGTAGGACCTCTGTTGCCCAATAACCTGAGAGAGAGTGAAAGGCTGTTCTTGTGTCCCAAATGCCCCCCTAGTCCCGATATAGTGCACTACTTTAGACCAGAGCCCGAGTCCCGATATAGTGCACTACACTTCCCTATACAGACTCTGGGCTCTGGTATGGTGGAGTGGGCTACAGAGGTCCTACTCCCGCTCATCCTTTTCCATTCCCTCTCGCCACCGTCTCCTCTCCTCCAGTCTCCTCCCATCTCCTCTCCTCCAGTCTCCTCCCATCTCCTCTCCTCCAGTCTCCTCCCATCTCCTCTCCTCCAGTCTCCTCCCATCTCCTCTCCTCCAGTCTCCCCCCATCTCCTCCAGTCTCCTTCCATCTCCTCTCCAGCCCTCTCCTCTCCAGCCCTCTCTCCAGCCCTCTCCTCTCCAGCCCTCTCTCCACTCTCCTCTCCAGCCCTCTCTCCACTCTCCTCTCCAGCCCTCTCTCCACTCTCCTCTCCAGCCCCTCTCTCCACTCTCCTCTCCAGCCCTCTCTCCCCTCTCCTCCCCAGCCCTCTCTCCACTCTCCTCTCCAGCCCTCTCTCCACTCTCCTCTCCAGCCCTCTCCACTCTCCAGCCCTCTCTCCACTCTCCAGCCCTCTCTCCACTCTCCAGCCCTCTCTCCACTCTCCAGCCCTCTCTCCACTCTCCAGCCCTCTCTCCACTCTCCTCTCCAGCCCTCTCTCCACTCTAGCCCTCTCCTCTCCAGCCCTCTCCTCTCCAGCCCTCTCCTCTCCAGCCCTCTCCTCTCCAGCCCTCTCCTCTCCAGCCCTCTCCTCTCCAGCCCTCTCCTCTCCAGCCCTCTCCTCTCCAGCCCTCTCCTCTCCAGCCCTCTCCTCTCCAGCCCTCTCCTCTCCAGCCCTCTCCTCTCCAGCCCTCTCCTCTCCAGCCCTCTCCAAAGCTGTTGCTTTTCAAAAAACAGCATTAGTTATTTTATTCCCTGGTCAGATCAAGCTGATCACTCACCAGGTCACCTGTGTTTGAGAAATGAAACAGATCTCTGATCTCCTTCTGTTGTTATCGTCAGTCACCACTTCAGTTCAGACAATATGAACACCGCTGTGTGTTAAGTGTGTGTGAGCTACTCCTAATAACAAATACATTCTCTGTCTTGGTCGGGAGAAAAATGTATATTTGTAGTTTCAGCTATTACGCTAACAATAACAATATGCCACATAACAGACACTTATTCCAACGCCACTCACAGTACAATGAGTGCATTCATTTTGTGTAAATGAGATTTAGTATGTGTATTTGGTTACGCATGTGATTTAGTATGTGTATTTGGTTATGCATGTGATTTTGTATGTGTATGTGATTTTGTATGTGATTTTGGTTATGCATGTGATTTAGTATGTGTATTTGGTTATGCATGTGATTTTGTATGTGTATGTGTTTTTGTATGTGTATGTGATTTTGTATGTGTACTTGGTTATGCATGTGATTTAGTATGTGTACTTGGTTATACATGTTATTTAGTATGTGTATGTGATTTTGTATGTGATTTTGGTTATGCATGTGATTTAGTATGTGTATTTGGTTATGCATGTGATTTTGTATGTGTATGTGATTTTGTATGTGATTTTGTATGTGTATGTGATTTTGTATGTGTATGTGATTTTGTATGTGTATGTGATTTTGTATGTGTATGTGAATTGAACCCACAACCTGAAGAGGGCAGCTAGCCTGTATTTATTACTGTCACAATCTGACAGATCATTTGAGACATTGGATCGTTTGAGACAAAGACCACAATAATCCTTATGGAGAAAAATTAACTGAAACACGTTTAGCTACATGAACACAGATCACATCACTAAAGACTCAACCATTGACACGGGACTAAAGACTCAACCATTGGCTCGGGACTAAAGACTCAACCATTGGCTCGACACGGGGCTAAAGACTCAACCATTGACACGGGACTAAAGACTCAACCATTGGCTCGGGACTAAAGACTCAACCATTGGCTCGGGACTAAAGACTCAACCATTGACACGGGACTAAAGACTCAACCATTGACACGGGACTAAAGACTCAACCATTGGCTCGGGACTAAAGACTCAACCATTGGCTCGACACGGGGCTAAAGACTCAACCATTGGCTTGACACGGGGCTAAAGACTCAACCATTGGCTTGACACGGGGCTAAAGACTCAACCATTGGCTTGACATGGGGCTAAAGACTCAACCATTGGCTTGACACGGGGCTAAAGACTCAACCATTGGCTTGACACGGGGCTAAAGACTCAACCATTGGCTTGACACGGGGCTAAAGACTCAACCATTGGCTTGACACGGGGCTAAAGACTCAACCATTGGCTTGACACGGGACTAAAGACTCAACCATTGGCTTGACACGGGACTAAAGACTCAACACTTCAAATTACAGGTCAAATCAATGAAATCAATATCCTTCATTTCAATCAACTGCCCATTTGATTTGAATTTAAGAGACAGGGCACGGAACATAATATTATATATTTAATAGATATCCTTAGCATCAGTACAAATATATACACTACATAACCAAATTGTATGTGGACACCTGCTTGTCTAACATCTCATTCCAAAATTATGGGCATTAATAAGGAGTTGGTCCCTCCCTCCCATCCAATTCATCACAAAGGTGTCCGATGGGGTTGAGGTGAGGGCTCTGTTCAGGCCGATCAAGTTCTTCCACAACAGGAGCATTCTCATGCTGAAACAGGAAAGGGCCTTCCCCAAACTGTTGCAACAAAGTTGGAAGCACAGAATCGTCTAGAATGTCATTGTATGCTGTAGCGTTAAGATTTCCCTTCACTGGAACTAAGGGGCCCGAACCCTGAAAAAAAGCCTCAGACCATTATTCCTCCTCCACCAAACGTTACAGTTGGCACTATGCATTGGGGCAGGTTGTGTTCTCCTGGCATCCGCCAAACCCAGATTCTTCAGTTGGACTGCCAGATGGTGAAGTGTGATTCATCACTCCAGAGAACGTGTTTCCACTGCTCCAGAGACCAATGGCCGCAAACTTTACACCACTCCAGCCGACGCTTGGCATTGCACATGGTGATCTTAGGCTTGTGAGCGGCTGCTCCAACATGGAAACCCATTTCATGAAGCTGCCGAACAACAGTTCTTGTGCGGATGTTACTTCCAGAGGCAGTTTGGAACTCGGTAGTGAGTATTGCAACCGAGGACAGACGTTTTTTTACGAGGTGAGTGCTTCAGCATTCATCAGTCCCGTTCTGTGAGCTTTGTGGCCTACCACTTCGCAGCTGAGCCGTTGTTGCTCCTAGACGTTTCCACTTCACAATAGCAGCACTTACAGTTGACCGGGGGCAGCTCAAGCAGGGCAGAAATTTGACAAACTGACTTTTTGGAACGGTGGCATCCTATGACGGTGCAACTTTGAAAGTCACTGAGCTCTTCAGTAAGGCAAATCTACTGCCAATGTTTCTCTATGGAGATTGCATGGCTGTAAACTCAATGTCTATACACCTGTCAGCAACGGGTGTGGCTGAAATAGCCGAATCAACTTATTTGAAGCGTTGTAAACATACTTTTGTACATATTTTTTGTCAGCTTGGAGGTATTGAACTGGCAACCTTTTGGTTACTAGTCCAACGCTCTAACCACTAGGCTACCCTGCCGCCTCTACGCTCTAACCACTAGGCTACCCTGCCGCCTCTACGCTCTAACCACTAGGCTACCCTGCCGCCTCTACGCTCTAACCACTAGGCTACCCTGCCGCCTCTACGCTCTAACCACTAGGCTACCCTGCCGCCCCTACGCTCTAACCACTAGGCTACCCTGCCGCCCTACGCTCTAACCACTAGGCTACCCTGCCGCCCTACGCTCTAACCACTAGGCTACCCTGCCGCCCCTACGCTCTAACCACTAGGCTACCCTGCCGCCCCTACGCTCTAACCACTAGGCTACCCTGCCGCCCCTACGCTCTAACCACTAGGCTACCCTGCCGCCCCTACGCTCTAACCACTAGGCTACCCTGCCGCCCCTACGCTCTAACCACTAGGCTACCCTGCCGCCCCTACGCTCTAACCACTAGGCTACCCTGCCGCCCCTACGCTCTAACCACTAGGCTACCCTGCCGCCCCTACGCTCTAACCACTAGGCTACCCTGCCGCCCCTACGCTCTAACCACTAGGCTACCCTGCCGCCCCTACGCTCTAACCACTAGGCTACCCTGCCGCCCCTACGCTCTAACCACTAGGCTACCCTGCCGCCCCTACGCTCTAACCACTAGGCTACCCTGCCGCCCCTACGCTCTAACCACTAGGCTACCCTGCCGCCCCTACGCTCTAACCACTAGGCTACCCTGCCGCCCCTACGCTCTAACCACTAGGCTACCCTGTCCCCCCTACACTCTAACAACTAGGCTACCCTGCCGCCCCTACACTCTAACAACTAGGCTACCCTGCCGCCTCTACGCTCTAACCACTAGGCTACCCTGCCGCCTCTACGCTCTAACCACTAGGTTACCTACCACCCCTACGCTCTAACCACTAGGCTACCTACCGCCCCTACACTCTAACCACTAGGCTACCCTGCCGCCTCTACACTCTAACCACTAGGCTACCTACCGCCCCTACACTCTAACCACTAGGTTACCTACCACCCCTACGCTCTAACCACTAGGTTACCTACCACCCCTACGCTCTAACCACTAGGTTACCTACCACCCCTACGCTCTAACCACTAGGTTACCTACCACCCCTACGCTCTAACCACTAGGTTACCTACCACCCCTACACTCTAACCACTAGGTTACCTACCACCCCTACACTCTAACCACTAGGCTACCTGAATACGTGAGAATTTGAACTCGGTATTGCAGTTCATTTCCTCACGGTTTCCATAAAGAGATAAAACTACCTGGGCATGTTCAGGAAACGAGCCATCGACGATGGTCCTCTATGCTGAAAAACACTCAACACAAGATATATCTTGACTGTCCCTTTTATTTGTTGTGGTGTGTGTGTGTGCCACGGTGAGTCTTTCTGGTGCGCAGCAGGGCAAAGCCGGATACGCTGCTGTGAAATGGATTAGCTGGAGGAAGTAGGCCTGGTACCTGCCCTGGTTGCTCCTCTATCTGCACTCTCTACACAATCACACACACACTGCCAGTGGAGGGGTGGAAGGAGAGGAGTGAGGGAGGGAGAGAGAGAGAAGTTGAAAGGTATCTCAACACAAAAGAACCATGACCATGCTGTGGTCACCTGGCTGCCCAGGAGGAGGTGATAGAGGGAGGAGGTACTGAATGGATTAGGAGGATGGAGGGGGGAGGCGAAGGAGGAGGAGGAGGGGGTGGAGGTGATGGATGAGGAGGTACTGAATGGATTAGGAGGATGGAGGGGGGAGGTGATGGAGGAGGGAGGTGATGGAGGAGGTACTGAATGGATTAGGAGGATGGAGGTGATGGAGGAGGAGGGAGGTGATGGAGGAGGTACTGAATGGATTAGGAGGATGGAGGGGGGAGGTGATGGAGGAGGAGGAGGTGATGGAGGGGGGAGGTGATGGAGGAGGAGGAGGTGATGGAGGAGGTACTGAATGGATTAGGAGGATGGAGGAGGAGGTACTGAATGGATTAGGAGGATGGAGGGGGGAGGCGATGGAGGAGGAGGGAGGGAGGAAGGTGATGGATGAGGAGGTACTGAATGGATTAGGAGGATGGAGGGGGGAGATGGAGGAGGAGGAGGTATTGAATGGATTAGGAGGATGGAGGTGATGGAGGAGGAGGGAGGTGATGGAGGAGGTACTGAATGGATTAGGAGGATGGAGGTGATGGAGGAGGAGGGAGGTGATGGAGGAGGTACTGAATGGATTAGGAGGATGGAGGAGGAGGTACTGAATGGATTAGGAGGATGGAGGGGGGAGGCGATGGAGGAGGAGGGAGGGAGGAAGGTGATGGATGAGGAGGTACTGAATGGATTAGGAGGATGGAGGGGGGAGGTGATGGAGGAGGAGGAGGTACTGAATGTATTAGGAGGATGGAGGTGATGGAGGAGGTACTGAATGGATTAGGAGGATGGAGGATGGAGGTGATGGAGGAGGAAGGAGGAGGTACTGAATGGATTAGGAGGATGGAGGTGATGGAGGAGGAGGGAGGGGTACTGAATGGATTAGGAGGATGGAGGGGGAGGTGATGGAGGGGGAGGTGATGGAGGAGGATGTGATGGAGGAGGAAGGAGGAGGTACTGAATGGATTAGGAGGATGGAGGGGGAGGTGATGGAGGAGGAGGGATGGGTACTGAATGGATTAGGATGATGGAGGGGGGAGGTGATGGAGGAGGAGGGAGGAGGATCTGAATGGATTAGGAGGATGGAGGTGATGGAGGAGGAGGGAGGTGATGGAGGAGGTACTGAATGGATTAGGAGGATGGAGGAGGAATGATGAGGTGATGGAGGAGGAAGGAGGAGGTACTGAATGGATTAGGAGGATGTAGGTGATGGAGGAGGTGGTGATGGAGGAGGAAGGATGAGGTGATGGAGGAGGAAGGAGGAGGTACTGAATGGATTAGGAGGATGGAGGGGGGGTGATGGAGGGGGAGGTGATGGAGGGGGAGGTGATGGAGGAGGAAGGAGGGGGTACTGAATGGATTAGGAGGATGGAGGGGGGAGGTGATGGAGGAGGAAGGAGGGGGTACTGAATGGATTAGGAGGATGGAGGTGATGGAGGAGGAGGGAGGGGGTACTGAATGGAGGAGGAGGATGGAGGGGGGAGGTGATGGAGGAGGAAGGAGGGGGTACTGAATGGATTAGGAGGATGGAGGTGATGGAGGAGGAGGGAGGGGGTACTGAATGGAGGAGGAGGTGATGGAGGAGGAGGACGAGGAGGTCAGAGGACGGAGCTATATCACGACATCAGCTCGGTGGAGTCCACTACAGACCACTACACTACAGACCACTACACTACAGACCACTACACTACAGACCACTACACTACAGACCACTACACTGCAGACCACTACACTGCAGACCACTACACTGCAGACCACTACACTGCAGACCACTACACTGCAGACCACTACACTATAGACCACAACACTGCAGACAGATAGGAGAACTCATACAAAGGTCACCTGTCACTAGAGACAGAAGATATAAGATAGGAGAACTCATACAAAGGTCACCTGTCACGAGAGACATAAGATAGGAGAATAGGGGAGGAGAGCGAGAATAGGAGAGGAGAGAATAGGAGAGAAGAGGAGAGAGAGAGCATGAGAGAGGAGAATAGGAGAGGAGAGCGAGAATAGGAGAGGAGAGAAGAGGAGAGAGAGCATGAGAGAGGAGAATAGGAGAGGAGAGGAGAGAGCATGAGAGAGGAGAATAGGAGAGGAGAGCGAGAATAGGAGAGAAGAGGAGAGAGAGAGAGAGAGAGAGAGAGAGCATGAGAGAGGAGAATAGGAGAGGAGAGCGAGAATAGGAGAGGAGAGAATAGGAGAGGAGAGAATATGAGAGAGAGAGAGAGCATGAGAGAGGAGAATAGGAGAGGAGAGCGAGAATAGGAGAGGAGAGAATAGGAGAGAAGAGGAGAGAGATAGAGAGCATGAGAGAGGAGAATAGGAGAGGAGAGAGAGAGAGAGCATGAGCGAGGAGAATAGGAGAGGAGAGCGAGAATAGGAGAGGAGAGAATAGGAGAGAAGAGGAGAGAGAGAGAGCATGAGAGAGGAGAATAGGAGAGGAGAGCGAGAATAGGAGAGGAGAGAATAGGAGAGAAGAGGAGAGAGAGAGAGAGCATGAGAGAGGAGAATAGGAGAGGAGAGCGAGAATAGGAGAGGAGAGAATAGGAGAGAAGAGGAGAGAGAGAGAGAGCATGAGAGAGGAGAATAGGAGAGGAGAGGAGAGAGAGAGAGCATGAGAGAGGAGAATAGGAGAGGAGAGTGAGAATAGGAGAGGAGAGAATAGGAGAGGAGAGAATATGAGAGAGAGAGAGAGCATGAGAGAGGAGAATAGGAGAGGAGAGCGAGAATAGGAGAGGAGAGAATAGGAGAGAAGAGGAGAGAGATAGAGAGCATGAGAGAGGAGAATAGGAGAGGAGAGAGAGAGAGAGCATGAGAGAGGAGAATAGGAGAGGAGAGCGAGAATAGGAGAGGAGAGAATAGGAGAGAAGAGGAGAGAGAGAGAGAGCATGAGAGAGGAGAATAGGAGAGGAGAGCGAGAATAGGAGAGAAGAGGAGAGAGAGAGAGCATGAGAGAGGAGAATAGGAGAGGAGAGCGAGAATAGGAGAGGAGAGAATATGAGAGAAGAGAGAGAGAGAGAGCATGAGAGAGGAGAATAGGAGAGGAGAGAATAGGAGAGGAGAGAATAGGAGAGAAGAGAATAGGAGAGAAGAGAATAGGAGAGAAGAGGAGAGAGAGAGAGCATGAGAGAGGAGAATAGGAGAGGAGAGAATAGGAGAGGAGAGAATAGGAGAGAAGAGGAGAGAGAGAGAGCATGAAAGAGGAGAATAGGAGAGGAGAGCGAGAATAGGAGAGGAGAGAATAGGAGAGAAGAGGAGACAGAGAGAGCATGAGAGAGGAGAATAGGAGAGGAGAGCGAGAATAGGAGAGGAGAGCGAGAATAGGAGAGGAGAGAATAGGAGAGAAGAGGAGAGAGAGAGCATGAGAGAGGAGAATAGGAGAGGAGAGCGAGAATAGGAGAGGAGAGCGAGAATAGGAGAGGAGAGAATAGGAGAGAAGAGGAGAGAGAGAGCATGAGAGAGGAGAATAGGAGAGGAGAGAGAGAGAGCATGAGAGGAGAATAGAGATAAGGAACATTCTCTCCTGCTGTAGTGTGTCACCACTCAGAGCTGTTACTGTATGACAGTCAATCTCTTCATATACTTATTTATATAAACACATAGTAATACTAGTGTTGTAAATCAAATTGTCCGTGGTCACCTCTAAGATTCTTCTTCCTAATACCATTGCCTACAGAATACTCTGAGCACCTTCGCAGAGGGTGGGGTTGGTCTGGCATTGTCCCTGTCAACACAGAGTGACACAGCCTCAGAGCAGACCGTCAAGGGGAGTGTGTGAGATGAAAGGGGGGGTACATTACCCTTTTATTCTGGTCTTTTATTAACTCAGGGATTCACAGGACGAGCCCAGGTCCCCAAGGACAACTCTTT
Source organism: Oncorhynchus masou masou (assembly GCF_036934945.1). Taxonomy (NCBI): domain Eukaryota; kingdom Metazoa; phylum Chordata; class Actinopteri; order Salmoniformes; family Salmonidae; genus Oncorhynchus; species Oncorhynchus masou. The sequence goes on along the minus strand of NC_088239.1, from coordinate 83,361,457 downwards.
GTCTTAGTGACGCACACCCATAAACCCTGCTGGGGTCCGGACAGAGCAACACACACACACACCTCCTCTCAGAACACATCAGCCCCCCCCCCACGTGTCACTGGCCAGCCCATCCAACCGTGGGACAGGTGGGGGGGAGAGGGGAAGAGAAAGACCAGTGTCATCCTCTGGGATGTTCACCCCCTCACAGCTAGAGGAGCGGAACAGGAAATCTCTCTCCTCCCCCCACAGGGCAGGTTCTCCTCTCCTCCCTACAGGGCAGGTTCTCCTCTCCCTCCCCCCACAGGGCAGGTTCTCCTCTCCTCCCCCCACAGGGCAGGTTCTCCTCTCCTCCCCCCACAGGGCAGGTTCTCCTCTCCCTCCCCCCACAGGGCAGGTTCTCCTCTCCTCCTCCCTACAGGGCAGGTTCTCCTCTCCTCCCCACAGGGCAGGTTCTCCTCTCCTCCCTACAGGGCAGGTTCTCCTCTCCTCCCCACAGGGCAGGTTCTCCTCTCCCTCCCTACAGGGCAGGGTCTCCTCTCCCTCCCTACAGGGCAGGGTCTCCTCTCCTCCCTACAGGGCAGGTTCTCCTCTCCTCCCCCCACAGGGCAGGTTCTCCTCTCCCTCCCCACAGGGCAGGTTCTCCTCTCCTCCCCCCACAGGGCAGGTTCTCCTCTCCCTCCCCACAGGGCAGGTTCTCCTCTCCTCCCCCACAGGGCAGGTTCTCCTCTCCTCCCCCCACAGGGCAGGTTCTCCTCTCCTCCCCACAGGGCAGGTTCTCCTCTCCCTCCCCACAGGGCAGGTTCTCCTCTCCTCCCCACAGGGCAGGTTCTCCTCTCCTCCCTACAGGGCAGGTTCTCCTCTCCCTCCCCACAGGGCAGGTTCTCCTCTCCTCCCCACAGGGCAGGTTCTCCTCTCCTCCCCCCACAGGGCAGGTTCTCCTCTCCTCCCCCACAGGGCAGGTTCTCCTCTCCTCCCCACAGGGCAGGTTCTCCTCTCCCTCCCCACAGGGCAGGTTCTCCTCTCCTCCCCACAGGGCAGGTTCTCCTCTCCTCCCTACAGGGCAGGTTCTCCTCTCCCTCCCCACAGGGCAGGTTCTCCTCTCCCTCCCCACAGGGCAGGTTCTCCTCTCCTCCCCACAGGGCAGGTTCTCCTCTCCTCCCTACAGGGCAGGTTCTCCTCTCCCTCCCCACAGGGCAGGTTCTCCTCTCCTCCCCCCACAGGGCAGGTTCTCCTCTCCTCCCCACAGGGCAGGTTCTCCTCTCCCTCCCCACAGGGCAGGTTCTCCTCTCCTCCCCACAGGGCAGGTTCTCCTCTCCTCCCCCCACAGGGCAGGTTCTCCTCTCCTCCCCCCACAGGGCAGGGTCTCCTCTCCCTCCCTACAGTATATGACTGATACACGAGGATCCCCATTGGACAACCCGGAACAGGTGGACAGGATGAGGGGCTGGTTGACTAAAGGATGTCATCACACCACTGGCCAGGACATCACTGAAATAACTGCGCAGACAGCCAGCCAGACAGCCAGCCAGCCAGCCAGCCAGCCAGCCAGCCAGTATCAGACAGCTAGCATCAGACAGCTAGCATCAGACAGCCAGCCAGCCAGCCAGCCAGCCAGCCAGCCAGCCAGCCAGCCAGCCAGCCAGCCAGCCAGCTAGCTAGCTAGCTAGCATCAGCCTTGCTGAAGACAGGGGGTCAGATCATGTTACAGTGGTGCGGTGGTTCTCCTCCCCTCTCCCCTCTGTCCTCTCCCCTCTGTCCTCTCCCCTCTGTCCTCTCCCCTCTGTCCTCTCCCCTCTGTCCTCTCCCCTCTGTCCTCTCCCCTCTGTCCTCTCCGTGTAATGACAGCGGGGTTAACATCTCAACATGGGAGGGAGTGAGGGAGAGCGGGAGAGAGTCTGAATGCTCAGTGAGCAAAGGGTCACTGTGTTGCAGTTAACCACTCTGGAGAAGGGAGAAGAACATCGGGCAAGACAGGAGGGGCAGGGCTTAGGGAAGACAGAGCGTGTGGCCAGTCAGAGGTCAAAGGTGAACCCTCCACGTGACCGCTCACAGAGACAGCTCTCTGACAGATTGGCCCCTCTATCCCACCGTCCATCTATTTTCTCTCTCTCCACGATTGGCTCCTCTCTCCCCCTCTCACAGGGTTATGCATCTCTTCAGCTTGATCTACCCTACTCCTCCCCCTCTCTCCCCTCTACCTCTCGCTCCCTCTGCCCCCTCCCCCAGGGTTATGCATCTCTTCAGCTTGATCTACCCTACTCCTCCCCCTCTCTCCTCTCTTCCCTGAAGATTGCTCCACTGTCCACTGTGACCTTTAACCTGGTGATCTGAGTGCAATTACAGTGAGGAGAGAAAGAAGAGAGAGAGAAAGAAAGAGGGAGGGAAGAAATAGAAGAGAGTAGGTAGAAGAACAGAGGGATGATGAGAGCTGCAGGTTTCAAAACAAGATAAACACTTCGAGCCAAATGGAAAGGAGGGACAAACACCAATAGATTAATATAAACCAAAAGCTTGGTTTCAGACTCCATGTGTTCAGACTACTGCCTCCTCTCTCATCTGGCCTCCTCTCTTCCCTTCCTCTCCTCCTCTCCCCCCTCTCTTCCCTCCCTCTCCTCTTCCCCCTATCCTCTGGCCTCCTCTCTTCCCCCTCTCCTCTGGCCTCCTCTCCTCTCCCCCCTTCTGGCCTCCTCTGGCCTCCTCTCTCCCCCCTCTAATCTGGCCTCCTCTCCCCCCCTCTAATCTGGCCTCCTCTATTCCCTTCCACTCCTCCTCTAACCCCCTCTCCTCTGGCCTCCTCTCTTCCCTTTCTCTCCTCCTCTCCCCCTCTCCTCTGGCCTCCTCTCTTCCCTTTCTCTCCTCCTCTCCCCCTCTCCTCTGGCCTCTCTTCCCTTCCACTCCTCCTCTAACCCCCTCTCCTCTGGCCTCCTCTCTTCCCTTCCTCTCCTCCTCTCCCCCTCTCCTCTGGCCTCCTCTCTTCCCTCCCTCTCCTCTTCCCGCCCTATCCTCTGGCCTCATCTCCTCCCCCCTCTCCTCTGGCCCCTCTCCCCCCCCTCTCCTCACCCTCTCTCCTCTGGCCTCCTCTCCTCACCCTCCTCTCCTCTGGCCTCCTCTCCTCTGGCCTCCTCTCGTCCCCCCTCTCCTCTGGCCTCCGCTCCTCCCCCCTCTCCTCTGGCCTCCTCTCCTCCCCCCTCTCCTCTGGCCTCCTCTCCTCCCCCCCTCTCTCCTCTACCTCCGAATGAAGAGAGACAAGATGGAGAGAAAGGGGGAAATGGATGGAGGAGGGAAGATGGAGAAAGAGCCACAAGAGAAAAAAAGGGTTGAGGGGAGGGAGGGGTTGCTAAAGGGGGAGGGGCGGAGTGGACAATCTGTGACAAGGGCGATGAACTCTGAACTGTGATGTCACAGCTCTCAGAGACAAAGGCACAGGGACCAAGGACACCAAGCCCTGAGAACCCTCCTCTTCCTCTCCTCAGTCTATCCCCTGAGAACCCTCCTCTTCCTCTCCTCAGTCTATCCCCTGAGAACCCTCCTCTTCCTCTCCTCAGTCTATCCCCTGAGAACCCTCCTCTTCCTCTCCTCAGTCTATCCCCTGAGAACCCTCCTCTTCCTCTCCTCAGTCTATCCTCTGTGAACCCTCCTCTTCCTCTCCTCAGTCTATCCCCTGAGAACCCTCCTCTTCCTCTCCTCAGTCTATCCTCTGTGAACCCTCCTCTTCCTCTCCTCAGTCTATCCCCTGAGAACCCTCCTCCCATCTCTATTCCCTGTGTATAGATTACATGAGGAGTCATTGATCAGAATACTCAGCCATTGACCATTGAAACTCCACACAATTTATAAAATGCATAACAGACAAAAGTGTTGAATTATAGGATATAATCTATGCAGCACAATAAAAGCATACTGATCTGAACAATAAGTAATACACTAGCAAGCGTTTGTATGTGATGTAGCTATGCATCTATATGTCCATGTGTACTGGACTGTCATCTTCAGCAGGAAGATCATCCATTCGGGATAAATTGCACTAAATGACCTCCCTGAGCTTCTCCTATCAGGGCTTTCTATTAGATTAGAGGGAGAGGGTAGCATTTCAGCTAAACCAATCATGAGTCCTTAATGACATCAGAGGTGATGGCAGGTTGACCTCTAACCCTCTCTGGCCGGCTGATGCAGAAAGGACCCCAGTCTGATTTGACAGTCCTCTATCCTTCATCAACTGACACCTACAGATGCAGAGAGGGAGAGGAACCTGGTCTAATGTGACAGACTAGGAGAGGAGCCTGGTCTAATGTGACAGGCTAGGAGAGGGAGAGTAACCTGGTCTAATGTGACAGACTAGGAGAGGAACCTGGTCTAATGTGACAGGCTAGGAGAGGAACCTGGTCTAATGTGACAGGCTAGGAGAGGAACCTGGTCTAATGTGACAGGCTAGGAGAGGAACCTGGTCTAATGTGACAGGCTAGGAGAGGGAGAGGAACCTGGTCTAATGTGACAGGCTTGGAGAGGAACCTGGTCTAATGTGACAGGCTAGGAGAGGAACCTGGTCTAATGTGACAGGCTAGGAGAGGAACCTGGTCTAATGTGACAGGCTAGGAGAGGGAGAGGAACCTGGTCTAATGTGACAGGCTAGGAGAGGAACCTGGTCTAATGTGACAGGCTAGGAGAGGAACCTGGTCTAATGTGACAGGCTAGGAGAGGAACCTGGTCTAATGTGACAGGCTAGGAGAGGAACCTGGTCTAATGTGACAGGCTAGGAGAGGGAGAGGAACCTGGTCTAATGTGACAGGCTAGGAGAAGAACCTGGTCTAATATGACAGGCTTGGAGAGGGAGAGGAACCTGGTCTAATGTGACAGGCTTGGAGAGGAACCTGGTCTAATGTGACAGGCTAGGAGAGGAACCTGGTCTAATGTGACAGGCTTGGAGAGGGAGAGGAACCTGGTCTAATGTGACAGGCTTGGAGAGGGAGAGGAACCTGGTCTAATGTGACAGGCTTGGAGAGGGAGAGGAACCTGGTCTAATGTGACAGGCTAGGAGAGGAACCTGGTCTAATGTGACAGGCTAGGAGAGGAACCTGGTCTAATGTGACAGGCTAGGAGAGGGAGAGGAACCTGGTCTAATGTGACAGGCTTGGAGAGGAACCTGGTCTAATGTGACAGGCTAGGAGAGGAACCTGGTCTAATGTGACAGGCTAGGAGAGGAACCTGGTCTAATGTGACAGGCTAGGAGAGGGAGAGGAACCTGGTCTAATGTGACAGGCTAGGAGAGGAACCTGGTCTAATGTGACAGGCTAGGAGAGGAACCTGGTCTAATGTGACAGGCTAGGAGAGGAACCTGGTCTAATGTGACAGGCTAGGAGAGGAACCTGGTCTAATGTGACAGGCTAGGAGAGGGAGAGGAACCTGGTCTAATGTGACAGGCTAGGAGAAGAACCTGGTCTAATATGACAGGCTTGGAGAGGGAGAGGAACCTGGTCTAATGTGACAGGCTTGGAGAGGAACCTGGTCTAATGTGACAGGCTAGGAGAGGAACCTGGTCTAATGTGACAGGCTTGGAGAGGGAGAGGAACCTGGTCTAATGTGACAGGCTTGGAGAGGGAGAGGAACCTGGTCTAATGTGACAGGCTTGGAGAGGGAGAGGAACCTGGTCTAATGTGACAGGCTAGGAGAGGAACCTGGTCTAATGTGACAGGCTAGGAGAGGAACCTGGTCTAATGTGACAGGCTAGGAGAGGAACCTGGTCTAATGTGACAGGCTAGGAGAGGAACCTGGTCTAATGTGACCGGCTAGGAGAGGAACCTGGTCTAATGTGACCGGCTAGGAGAGGAACCTGGTCTAATGTGACAGGCTAGGAGAGGAACCTGGTCTAATGTGACAGGCTAGGAGAGGAACCTGGTCTAATGTGACAGGCTAGGAGAGGGAGAGGAACCTGGTCTAATGTGACAGGCTAGGAGAAGAACCTGGTCTAATGTGACAGACTAGGAGAGGGAGAGGAACCTGGTCTAATGTGACAGGCTAGGAGAGGAACCTGGTCTAATGTGACAGGCTAGGAGAGGAACCTGGTCTAATGTGACAGGCTAGGAGAGGAACCTGGTCTAATGTGACAGGCTAGGAGAGGGAGAGGAACCTGGTCTAATGTGACAGGCTAGGAGAGGAACCTGGTCTAATGTGACAGGCTAGGAGAGGAACCTGGTCTAATGTGACAGGCTAGGAGAGGAACCTGGTCTAATGTGACAGGCTTGGAGAGGGAGAGGAACCTGGTCTAATGTGACAGGCTTGGAGAGGGAGAGGAACCTGGTCTAATGTGACAGGCTTGGAGAGGGAGAGGAACCTGGTCTAATGTGACAGGCTAGGAGAGGAACCTGGTCTAATGTGACAGGCTAGGAGAGGAACCTGGTCTAATGTGACAGGCTAGGAGAGGAACCTGGTCTAATGTGACAGGCTAGGAGAGGAACCTGGTCTAATGTGACAGGCTAGGAGAGGAACCTGGTCTAATGTGACAGGCTAGGAGAGGGAGAGGAACCTGGTCTAATGTGACAGGCTAGGAGAAGAACCTGGTCTAATATGACAGGCTTGGAGAGGGAGAGGAACCTGGTCTAATGTGACAGGCTTGGAGAGGAACCTGGTCTAATGTGACAGGCTAGGAGAGGAACCTGGTCTAATGTGACAGGCTTGGAGAGGGAGAGGAACCTGGTCTAATGTGACAGGCTTGGAGAGGGAGAGGAACCTGGTCTAATGTGACAGGCTTGGAGAGGGAGAGGAACCTGGTCTAATGTGACAGGCTAGGAGAGGAACCTGGTCTAATGTGACAGGCTAGGAGAGGAACCTGGTCTAATGTGACAGGCTAGGAGAGGAACCTGGTCTAATGTGACAGGCTAGGAGAGGAACCTGGTCTAATGTGACCGGCTAGGAGAGGAACCTGGTCTAATGTGACCGGCTAGGAGAGGAACCTGGTCTAATGTGACAGGCTAGGAGAGGAACCTGGTCTAATGTGACAGGCTAGGAGAGGAACCTGGTCTAATGTGACAGGCTAGGAGAGGGAGAGGAACCTGGTCTAATGTGACAGGCTAGGAGAAGAACCTGGTCTAATGTGACAGACTAGGAGAGGGAGAGGAACCTGGTCTAATGTGACAGGCTAGGAGAGGAACCTGGTCTAATGTGACAGGCTAGGAGAGGAACCTGGTCTAATGTGACAGGCTAGGAGAGGAACCTGGTCTAATGTGACAGGCTAGGAGAGGAACCTGGTCTAATGTGACAGGCTAGGAGAGGGAGAGGAACCTGGTCTAATGTGACAGGCTAGGAGAGGAACCTGGTCTAATGTGACAGGCTAGGAGAGGGAGAGGAACCTGGTCTAATGTGACAGGCTTGGAGAGGAACCTGGTCTAATGTGACAGGCTAGGAGAGGGAGAGGAACCTGGTCTAATGTGACAGGCTAGGAGAGGGAGAGGAACCTGGTCTAATGTGACAGGCTAGGAGAGGGAGAGGAACCTGGTCTAATGTGACAGGCTTGGAGAGGGAGAGGAACCTGGTCTAATGTGACAGGCTAGGAGAGGGAGAGGAACCTGGTCTAATGTGACAGGCTAGGAGAGGAACCTGGTCTAATGTGACAGGCTAGGAGAAGAACCTGGTCTAATGTGACAGGCTAGGAGAGGGAGAGGAACCTGGTCTAAAGTGACAGGCTAGGAGAGGGAGAGGAACCTGGTCTAATGTGACAGGCTAGGAGAGGAACCTGGTCTAATGTGACAGGCTAGGAGAGGGAGAGGAACCTGGTCTAATGTGACAGACTAGGAGAGGGAGAGGAACCTGGTCTAATGTGACAGGCTAGGAGAGGGAGAGGAACCTGGTCTAATGTGACAGGCTAGGAGAGGGAGAGGAACCTGGTCTAATGTGACAGGCTAGGAGAGGGAGAGGAACCTGGTCTAATGTGACAGGCTAGGAGAGGGAGAGGAACCTGGTCTAATGTGACAGGCTAGGAGAGGGAGAGGAACCTGGTCTAATGTGACAGGCTAGGAGAGGGAGAGGAACCTGGTCTAATGTGACAGGCTAGGAGAGGAACCTGGTCTAATGTGACAGGCTAGGAGAGGAACCTGGTCTAATGTGACAGGCTAGGAGAGGGAGAGGAACCTGGTCTAATGTGACAGACTAGGAGAGGGAGAGGAACCTGGTCTAATGTGACAGGCTAGGAGAGGGAGAAGAACCTGGTCTAATGTGACAGGCTAGGAGAGGAACCTGGTCTAATGTGACAGGCTAGGAGAGGAACCTGGTCTAATGTGACAGGCTAGGAGAGGAACCTGGTCTAATGTGACAGGCTAGGAGAGGGAGAGGAACCTGGTCTAATGTGACAGTCTAGGAGATGAACCTGGTCTAATGTGACAGGTTAGGAGAGGGAGAGGAACCTGGTCTAATGTGACAAGCTAGGAGAGGAACCTGGTCTAATGTGACAGACTAGGAGAGGGAGAGGAATCTGGTCTAATGTGACAGGCTAGGAGAAGAACCTGGTCTAATGTGACAGGCTTGGAGAGGAACCTGGTCTAATGTGACAGGCTAGGAGAGGGAGAGGAACCTGGTCTAATGTGACAGACTAGGAGAGGGAGAGGAACCTGGTCTAATGTGACAGACTAGGAGAGGGAGAGGAACCTGGTCTAATGTGACAGACTAGGAGAGGGAGAGGAACCTGGTCTAATGTGACAGGTTAGGAGAGGGAGAGGAACCTGGTCTAATGTGACAGGTTAGGAGAGGGAGAGGAACCTGGTCTAATGTGACAGGCTTGGAGAGGAATCTGGTCTAATGTGACATGCTAGGAGAGGAACCTGGTCTAATGTGACAGGCTAGGAGAGGGAGAGGAACCTGGTCTAATGTGACAGACTAGGAGAGGGAGAGGAACCTGGTCTAATGTGACAGACTAGGAGAGGGAGAGGAACCTGGTCTAATGTGACAGGCTAGGAGAGGGAGAGGAACCTGGTCTAATGTGACAGGCTAGGAGAGGGAGAGGAACCTGGTCTAATGTGACAGGCTAGGAGAGGGAGAGGAACCTGGTCTAATTTGACAGGCTAGGAGAGGAAGAGGAACCTGGTCTAATGTGACAGGCTAGGGGAGGGAGAGGAACCTGGTCTAATGTGACAGGCTAGGAGAGGGAGAGGAATCTGGTCTAATGTGACAGGCTAGGAGAGGGAGAGGAACCTGGTCTAATGTGACAGGCTGGTCACCCCCGGCAAACATGCTTTACTGGATTTTGTCGGGAACTGGAACAAGATGTCGTGCACATCCATCCAGAGCATCCCAAACATGCTCACATGTCCGGTGATTATGCAGGAACATTTTCAGCTTCCAGGAATTGTGTCCAGATCCTTGAGACATGGGGCCTTGTATTATCATGCTGGAACATGAGGTGATGGCGGCGGATGAATGGCACGACAATGGGCCTCAGGATCTCGTCACAGTATCTTTGTGCATTCTAATTTCCCCCCCAAAATTACAAAATATCCCTTTTTTCAGGACCCTGTCTTTCAAAGATAATTTGTTTAAAAAAAATCCAAATAACTTCACAGATCTTCATTGTAAAGGGTTTAAACACCGTTTCCCATGCTCGTTCAATGAACCATAAACAATTAATGAGCATGCACTTGTGGAACGGTCGTTAAGACACTAACAGCTTACAGACGGTAGGAAAATAAGGTCACAGGTATGAAAACTTAGGACACTAAAGAGGCCTTTCTACTGACTCTGAAAAACACTAAAAAAAAGATGCCCAGGGTCCCTGCTCATCTGCGTGATCGTGCCTTAGGCATGCTGCAAGGAGGCATGAGGACTGCAGATGTGGCCAGGGCAATAAATTGAAACGTGAGACGCCTAAGACAGCGCTACAGGGAGACAGGACGGACAGCTGATCGTTCTCGCAGTGGCAGACCACATGAAACAACACCTGCACAGGATCGTTACACCCGAACATCACACCTGCGGGACAGGTACAGGATGGCAACAACAACAGCCGAGTTACACCAGGAACACACAACCCCTCCATCAGTGCCCAGTCTGTACACAATAAGCTGAGAGAGGCTGGACTGAGGGCTTGTAGGCCCTGTTGTAAGGCAATGGATTAATGGTCATTGTAGTTAATTAGCACATTTTTGCGCTGAACTAGGTTGAATATTTGTTTAATAAACTACAACTCCCTTCAGCCCAGTGTCCCACATGGAGTTGATTTCTCTCTAGAGAAACAGCACGTTCGGCTCACACAAAAAAAACAGAACTAAATGGAATTCATGTAATTGAACTAAGATTAGTACATTTAATAAAAACAAATGTTGGTTAATCACTCAGCACTAGAAGTGTGTAAGAGCTACAGTATGCCAACTAAATGTAGATACATGTAGAGGTACAGAACAACACAATCACAGTGTTGAAATGAGAGGAATGGTGGAAGGAGGATGGTGGGATTCCCTGGTGTAGAGACTCAATTTATTTATGCATTTTTTTGTATTTTCGCCTCTTTCTCCCCAATTTCATGGTATCCAATTGGTAGTTAGAGTCTTGTCTTATCGCTACAACGCCCGTACGGACTTGGGAGAGGCCAAGGTCGAGACCCATGCGTCCTCCGAATCACAACCCAACCAAGCCACACTGCTTCTTGACACAACTACACATCCAACTCGGATAATGTCAATGTTTAAGTGTTTAAAGTGTGTTATATTATATTGTATTATAAACTGTATGTTAATGTTTAAGGACAAATGGGGACTAAAAGAGATCCTAATAAAATCAAATCAAATCAACCCGGATGCGTGCACTGAGCCCGGCCAACCACAGGAGTCGCTAGTGAGCGATGGGACAAGAACATCCCTGCCGGCCAAACCCTCCCCTAACCCGGACGATGCTGGTCCAATTGTGCGCCGCCCCATCGACCTCCCGGTCGCGGCCGGCTGTGACAGAGGCCTGGACTCGAACCCAGAATCTGTAGTGCCACTGTGTTGCAGTTCCTTAGACCACTGCGCCACTCGGTAGGGACTCCATAATTGAGCACATGACAGATGGATGGACAGAACAGAGAGGATGGGTGGTGTGATAGAGGAGTGGAGGAAGGATGGATGGTCAGAGGACATCAGTGACCACACTAGGGATTTCCCAGAAGCCACTAGGCTGTGTGACAGTGTGGGGAGGATCCCTGGGGGGGGGGGGGGGGTACTTGGATCCCTGGGGGGGTATTTGGATCCCGGGGGGGGGGGGGGGGGGCTCCGGGTAGAGAAAATTCAGTTGGTGCTGCAGTAACTGAAAAAAGGTTGGGAATCACAGCACTAGAGAGTATGAGAACGGCCGTAGAGTCACAAGTAGGTCTTATTTGGAACACCAGCGTTCAACTAATTAAAATACTACCGAAGAACAACGTGGTGGTGATAAAGAGAACACGCATCAGCTGAGAGTTAATCTGATGTGGACAGCAGGGAGGGAGGAGGAGGGAGTTGGTTCAGTTTGAAGGGGCATGCTGAGGAGTGTGGGAATGAGAGGAGGAGAAATAAACGTGTGAGGCTTTACGGATTAGAGATGAAAGAGGAGGAGACGTGGAGAGTAGTGGGGAGACACAGCGAGACATGGGGAAGCACAGGGGAGAGGGGGGCGGGGCGCAGAGGAGGTGCGAGGAGAGGCGCGGGAGGCTTTGCAGTCAGAGTCGAAGCTGATGGCATTTACCTCTCTCTTTCACACACACACACACTGCCCTTCTCTCTGCTTTCTCTTTTCCTCGTCAGATGTGAAGGAGAAACGAGCTCCACAGCTGCCCTCAGAGGAGATGACGGAGAGAGATGAGAAGGGGGAGAGAGAAGGGAGAGGAGAATAAAAGGGAGAGGAGAAGGGAGGAGAGAGGAGAAGGGAGGAGAGAGGAGAAGGGAGGAGAGGGGAGAAGGGAGGAGAGGGGAGAGAGGAGGAGAGAGGAGAAGGGAGGAGAGAGGAGAAGGGAGGAGAGAGGAGAAGGGAGGAGAGAGGAGAGGGGAGGGAGAGAGGAGAGGGGAGGAGAGGGGGAGAAGGGAGGAGAGGGGAGAAGGGAGGAGAGGGGAGAGAGGAGGAGAGAGGAGAGAGGAGAAGGGAGAAGGGAGGAGAGGGGAGAAGAGAGGAGAAGAAAAGGGATGAAAGAGGAGAGAAGAGGAGTGGATGTGACACTCAAATGCCCCAGACAGACGTCTCAAAAGACGAGACAGACAGGCGGGGGGGGGGGGACCAGACAGACAGGCGGGGGGGACCAGACAGACAGCCGGGGGGACCAGACAGACAGCCGGGGGGGGGACCAGACAGACAGCCGGGGGGACCAGACAGACAGCCGGGGGCGACCAGACAGACAGCCGGGGGGGGGGACCAGACAGACAGCCGGGGGGACCAGACAGACAGCCGGGGGGACCAGACAGACAGCCGGGGCGACCAGACAGACAGCCGGGGGGGGACCAGACAGACAGCCGGGGGGGGGACCAGACAGACAGCCGGGGGGGGACCAGACAGACAGCCGGGGGGGGACCAGACAGACAGCCGGGGGGACCAGACAGACAGACAGGGGGACCAGACAGACAGACAGTGGGGGACCAGACAGACAGACAGGGGGACCAGACAGACAGACAGGGGGGACCAGACAGACAGCCGGGGGACCAGACAGACAGCCGGGGGAACCAGACAGACAGCCGGGGGAACCAGACAGACAGCCGGGGGAACCAGACAGACAGCCGGGGCGACCAGACAGACAGCCGGGGCGACCAGACAGACAGCCAGGGGGACCAGACAGACAGCCAGGGGGGACCAGACAGACAGCCAGGGGGACCAGACAGACAGCCGGGGAACCAGACAGACAGCCAGGGGCGACCAGACAGACAGCCAGGGGGACCAGACAGACAGCCAGGGGGACCAGACAGACAGCCAGGGGGACCAGACAGACAGCCAGGGGGACCAGACAGACAGCCAGGGGGACCAGACAGACAGCCAGGGGGACCAGACAGACAGATAGGGGGACCAGACAGACAGCCAGGGGGACCAGACAGACAGCCAGGGGGACCAGACAGACAGCCAGGGGGACCAGACAGACAGCCAGGGGGACCAGACAGACAGCCAGGGGGACCAGACAGACAGCCAGGGGGACCAGACAGACAGCCAGGGGGACCAGACAGACAGCCAGGGGGACCAGACAGACAGCCAGGGGGACCAGACAGACAGCCAGGGGGACCAGACAGACAGCCAAATATTTCACCCGTTTACATTCCCAACCAGTTGGAACAAACAGACACCATATAGACACCCCCATATTTACATCCTACCCATCCATATAGACACCCCCATATTTACATCCTACCTATTCATTCATATAGACACCCCCATATTTACATCCTACCTACCTACCCATCCATATAGACACCCCCATATTTACATCCTACCTATCCATTCATATAGACACACCCATATTTACATCCTACCTATCCATTAATCTCAAAGGACCCTAATATGAATCTCATTTCTCTACATCCTTCATTCCCTACAACGGTTTCTCAAATCTAGTCCTGGATTAACGAAGCATCTCTAACACCGCAACATCTTGCCACACAACTCAACACACCCAGCCACACCACACAACACACCCAGCCACACCACACAACACACCCAGCCACACAACACAACACACCCAGCCACACAACACAACACACCCAGCCACACAACACAACACACCCAGCCACACAACACAACACACCCAGCCACACAACACAACACACCCAGCCACACAACACAACACACCCAGCCACACAACACAACACACCCAGCCACACAACACAACACACCCTGCCACACAACACACCCAGCCACACAACACACCCAGCCACACAACACACCCAACACACACCCTGCACAGCTGACGTCTTACATTTATTTTGACATGTTTCTCTGATTGGTTGGGAAGTAAAACCATAGCAACAATCAATATCACTGTGTGCTTTGATCCCCTCATCTATAACCTACATTTTCTCTCCTCCTCCATGCAAAGCTTCCATCCTGAGCAGTGAGTCCCCATTACGGAATAAGGCTATTAGAAAACCAGTGTATTGTAGCGGCATGTAGCATGCTGGTAGTGTGTGTGTGTGTGTGTGTGTGTGTGTGTGTGTGTGTGTGTGTGTGTGTGTGTACACAGTATGCACCTAAGCATGGCTGGCAGCTTGGTTGGTAGTGGAGGAGATGAAAGGTATGGCATGGAGAGAGAGAGGAAGGGGAAGAGAGGGGAGAGGAAGGGAAGGGGAGGATGAGGGGAGAGGAAGGGAGAGGAAGGGGAAGAGAGGGGAGAGGAAGGGAAGGGGAGGATGAGGGGAGAGGAAGGGGAGGAGAGAGGAAGGGGAAGAGAGGGGAGAGGAAGGGAGAGGAAGGGGAAGAGAGGGGGAGATGAAGGGAAGGGGAGGATGAGGGGAGAGGAAGGGGAGGAGAGAGGAAGGGGAAGAGAGGGGAGAGGAAGGGAAGGGGAGGATGAGGGGGAGAGGAAGGGGAGGAGAGAGGAAGGGGAAGAGAGGGGAGAGGAAGGGAGAGGAAGGGGAAGAGAGGGGAGAGGAAGGGAGAGGAAGGGGAAGAGAGGGGAGAGGAAGGGAAGGGGAGGATGAGGGGAGAGGAAGGGGAGGAGAGAGGAAGGGTAGGAGAGAGGAAGGGGAGGAGAGAGGAAGGAGAGGGGAGGAGAGAGGAAGGGTTAGGGGTACGCAGGGAGAGAGAACATCCCTGTACACACACACACACACACACACACACCAGGGATCATCAACTAGATTCAGCTGTGGGCCGTCCCAGCAACCAGATCACCGCGAGGCCCCAGCAACCAGATCACAGCGAGGCCCCAGCAACCAGATCACCGCGAGGCCCCAGCAACCAGATCACCGCGATGCCCCAGCAACCAGATCACCGCGAGGCCCCAGCAACCAGATCACAGCGAGGCCCCAGCAACCAGATCACCGCGAGGCCCCAGCAACCAGATCACCACGAGGCCCCAGCAACCAGATCACCACGAGGCCCCAGCAACCAGATCACCGCGATGCCCCAGCAACCAGATCACCGCGATGCCCCAGCAATCAGATCACCGCGAGGCCCAAGCAATCAGACCTCAAAACAAAACGTTTTTTTTTTTAAAGTAATTTCTGTAAGTTGAGTCTCAGAGCCATGTTGTTCCACACACAGCTGGGTGTTAACGCTGCACAAAGGGCGCTAATCAGTAAGCGAGGATAGCGTTGTAAGCAATCACTGCATGGCTCGACGTTATTAAAAACAAAAATACGCTCTCAGGCCGGGCCGAGCTGGCGGGTTGGCTTACTGCAGACCAGTCAATACCCCCAGACATGCTTGACAATTTATCATTTTTCAGCTCTCATTTTTCACATATTGACAAAGTGTTTGTCCATTTCTTAAGGCGGTATTACATCTGTTAGCCGGATTACTAAAACAGAGACGGGCTTGCAAGCTATTGTCGATCCTCTCCTCTCCTCACTTAAAATAAAACATTTAGTCAGTTTCACAACAGTTAACAGCCTTGATGCTGTTTCAATATCAAGCCAAATCCCAGATCTTTAAAGCTAAAACAACGCACTACTTATTTACAGAACAAACTGAGTACATATTGAGAAACAGGGCAAGCTGGTAGAGTTCGTGACACTGTGAAACAATATCCACACTATCTATTTATTGGGAATGGCTTCATTACAGCACACACACACACACACACACACACACACACACACACACACACACACACACACACACACACACACACACACACACACACACACACACACACAGGAGGTAAAACATGGTTCAGTTTCACACTGAAAAATCACATCCACACACAACCGCAAGAATCTAAGTCATGAATAGGAAAACTCTGATGACATTTCAACAGTTACCATGAATGGTGCCAGGAAAGCATTTCAGATGTCCATATGCAAAGTAGACCAGAGAGAGACACATTTACCAGACAGTGGAAAGAGGGGATCCTCCTGCTATTGTCTGGTTCTGTACTGTCTGGTTCTGTACTGTCTGGTTCTGCTACTGTCTGGTTCTGTACTGTCTGGTTCTGTACTGTCTGGTTCTGCTACTGTCTGGTTCTGTACTGTCTGGTTCTGTACTGTCTGGTTCTGTACAGTCTGGTTCTGCTACTGTCTGGTTCTGCTACTGTCTGGTTGTGCTACAGTCTGGTTCTGCACTGTCTGGTTCTGCTACTGTCTGGTTCTGCTACTGTCTGGTTCTGCTACTGTCTGGTTCTGCTACTGTCTGGTTCTGCTACTGTCTGGTTCTGTACTGTCTGGTTCTGTACTGTCTGGTTCTGCACTGTCTGGTTCTGCACTGTCTGGTTCTGCACTGTCTGGTTCTGCACTGTCTGGTTCTGTACTGTCTGGTTCTGTACTGTCTGGTTCTGTACTGTCTGGTTCTGTACTGTCTGGTTCTGTACTGTCTGGTTCTGTACTGTCTGGTTCTGTACTGTAGCAGTATGGTGGTTCCTCCTGCTACTGTCTGGTTCTGTACTGTTTGGTTCTGTACTGTCTGGTTCTGCTACTGTCTGGTTCTGCTACTGTCTGGTTCTGTAACTGTCTGGTTCTGCTACTGTCTGGTTCTGTACTGTCTGGTTCTGCTACTGTCTGGTTCTGTACTGTCTGGTTCTGTACTGTCTGGTTCTGTACTGTCTGGTTCTGCTACTGTCTGGTTCTGTACTGTCTGGTTCTGTACTGTCTGGTTCTGTACTGTAGCAGTATGGTGGTTCCTCCTGCTACTGTCTGGTTCTGTACTGTCTGGTTCGCTACTGTCTGGTTCTGCTACTGTCTGGTTCTGTACTGTCTGGTTCTGCTACTGTCTGGTTCTGCTACTGTCTGGTTCTGCTACTGTCTGGTTCTGCTACTGTCTGGTTCTGTACTGTCTGGTTCTGTACTGTAGCAGTATGGTGGTCTGGTTCTGTACTGTAGCAGTATGGCAGTCTGGTTCTGTACTGTAGCAGTATGGTGGTCTGGAGGGATGATTTGTAGGGGGGTAGAGTGGTAGCCTATATTATTTTAATCTAACTGGGCAAGTCAGTTAAGAACAATGACGGCCGACCCCAGATGACACTGGGCCAATTGTGCGCCGTCCTACGGGACTCCAAATTGGACGTAATACAGCCTGGAATCGAACCAGGGACTGTAGATGCAGTACCTCAGACCGCTGTGCCACTCAGGAGCCCACCCCTAGTGAGCTAACACATTTCTAACATTAGTCCACAGCTTGACTGTTCAGTCAGGTGAAAGTGTGTGTGTGTGTGTCAATGGCTCCAATTAGTGCTCTCATGAGAACAGGCAGGTGACGACAGACCGATTGGAAAATCCCGCCGGCAACACAGACATGTCAAAAGTAGTGCACTACATAGGGATTAGGGAGCCAATGGGGACACAGATTGTTGTCTAAAGGCTGCTGTCAAGTGCCTGATAATCCATAGTCCAATCCAACCCATGACGGGTCCAACAAACTCCACAGGGTAATGAAGTGACAAGGGGCTGGTTCACAACTAATTACTCCCAGGACCTCTATAAACTGACCCGTGTGTAAAACAGAGGGAGAGAAGAAGAGACCAAGAGGGAGATTGTCTTCCTCCACACTGTATAACACAAGACGTGTCAATATTTGTTACATCGGGAAATAGGCTGTGCCTCTCTCTGCGTGGCTAGGCTATCTGCTAGACTCTCCTCTCTGCGTGGCTAGGCTATCTGCTGGACTCTCCTCTCTGCGTGGCTAGGCTATCTGCTGGACTCTCCTCTCTGCGTGGCTAGGCTATCTGCTGGACTCTCCTCTCTGCGTGGCTAGGCTATCTGCTGGACTCTCGTGGCTAGGCTCTGCGTGGCTAGGCTATCTGCTGGACTCTCCTCTCTGCGTGGCTAGGCTATCTGCTGGACTCTCCTCTCTGCGTGGCTAGGCTATCTGCTGGACTCTCCTCTCTGCGTGGCTAGGCTATCTGCTGGACTCTCCTCTCTGCGTGGCTAGGCTATCTGCTGGACTCTCCTCTCTGAGTGGCTAGGCTATCTGCTGGACTCTCCTCTCTGCGTGGCTAGGCTATCTGCTGGACTCTCCTCTCTGCGTGGCTAGGCTATCTGCTGGACTCTCCTCTCTGCTGGACTCCCTCCCCCCTCTCTCTGCGTGGCTAGGCTATCTGCTGGACTCTCCTCTCTGCGTGGCTAGGCTATCTGCTGGACTCTCCTCTCTGAGTGGCTAGGCTATCTGCTGGACTCTCCTCTCTGAGTGGCTAGGCTATCTGCTGGACTCTCCTCTCTGCGTGGCTAGGCTATCTGCTGTACTCTCCTCTCTGCGTGGCTAGGCTATCTGCTGGACTCTCCTCTCTGCTGGACTCCCTCCCCCCTCTCTCTGCGTGGCTATGCTATCTGCTGGACTCTCCTCTCTGCGTGGCTATGCTATCTGCTGGACTCTCCTCTCTGCGTGGCTAGGCTATCTGCTGGACTCTCCTCTCTGCGTGGCTAGGCTATCTGCTGGACTCTCCTCTCTGCGTGGCTAGGCTATCTGCTGGACTCTCCTCTCTGCGTGGCTAGGCTATCTGCTGGACTCTCTGCGTGGCTAGGCTATCTGCTGGACTCTCTGCGTGGCTAGGCTATCTGCTGGACTCTCTGCGTGGCTAGGCTATCTGCTGGACTCTCTGCGTGGCTAGGCTATCTGCTGGACTCTCTCTGCGTGGCTAGGCTATCTGCTGGACTCTCTCTGCGTGGCTAGGCTATCTGCTGGACTCTCCTCTCTGCTGGACTCTCCTCTCTGCGTGGCTATGCTATCTGCTGGACTCTCCTCTCTGCGTGGCTATACTATCTGCTAGACTCTCCTCTCTGCGTGGCTAGGCTATCTGCTGGACTCTCCTCTCTGCGTGGCTATGCTATCTGCTGGACTCCCCCCCTCTCTCTGCGTGGCTATGCTATCTGCTGGACTCTCCTCTCTGCGTGGCTACGCTATCTGCTGGACTCCCCACCCACCCCCCCCCCCCCTCTCTGCGTGGCTAGGCTATCTGCTGGACTCCCCCCCCTCTCATCCTACTGGACTCCCCCCCTCTCGTCCTACTGGACTCCCCTCTCTCATCCTTCTCTCTAAAGTTGACCAGAGGCCTACGGGTCTGAGACTGTCAGGATAGGCAGTCCAGTGACTGTCATAACACCGACGCTGAACACACTACCATCCTATCACAACTCTCAGTGACTCAACGCCACCATCCTATCACAACTCTCTGTGACTCAACGCCACCATCCTATCACAACTCTCTGTGACTCAACGCCACCATCCTATCACAACTCTCTGTGACTCAACGCCACCATCCTATCACAACTCTCTGTGACTCAACGCCACCATCCTATCACAACTCTCTGTGACTCAACGCCACCATCCTATCACAACTCTCTGTGACTCAACGCCACCATCCTATCACAACTCTCTGTGACTCAACGCCACCATCCTATCACAACTCTCTGTGACTCAACGCCACCGGCCTATCACAACTCTCTGTGACTCAACGCCACCGGCCTATCACAACTCTCTGTGACTCAACGCCACCGGCCTATCACAACTCTCTGTGTCTCAACGCCACCGGCCTATCACAACTCTCTGTGACTCAACGCCACCGGCCTATCACAACTCTCTGTGACTCAACGCCACCGGCCTATCACAACTCTCTGTGACTCAACGCCACCGGCCTATCACAACGCCACCGGGCCTATCACAACTCTCTGTGACTCAACGCCACCATCCTATCACAACTCTCTGTGACTCAACGCCACCGGCCTATCACAACACCACCGGCCTATCACAACACTGTTACTCAACACTACCGACCTATCACAACTCTCTGTGACTCAACGCCACCGGCCTATCACAACTCTCTGTGACTCAACACCACCGGCCCATCACAACGCCACACCACCATCCTATCACAACTCTCTGTGACTCAACGCCACCGGCCTATCACAACTCTCTGTGACTCAACGCCACCGGCCTATCACAACTCTCTGTGACTCAACGCCACCGGCTTATCACAACTCTCTGTGACTCAACACCACCGGCCTATCACAACGCCACCGGCCTATCACAACTCTCTGTGACTCAACGCCACCGGCCTATCACAACGCCACCGGCCTATCACAACTCTCTGTGACTCAACGCCACCGGCCTATCACAACTGTGACTCAACACCACCGGCCCATCACAACGCCACCGGCCTATCACAACTCTCTGTGACTCAACACCACCGGCCCATCACAACGCCACACCACCGACCTATCACAACACTGTTACTCAACACTACCGACCTACCATAACTCAACAGTGTGAACTGTGTTACTCTAACTCAGTAATTAGAGTATAGTCATGGAAATCCCATGTGCTTCTTGACAGGCCAATGGCAATGCAAGATACTAACGATTGGACATGCTCCTTATAGGACACATCACTGCACTCTATACTCCTCTGTAAACTGGTCATCTCTGTATACCCGTCGCAAGACCCACTGGTTGATGCTTATTTATAAAACCCTCTTAGGCCTCACTCCCCCTATCTGAGATATCTACTGCAGCCCTCATCCTCCACATATAACACCCGTTCTGCCAGTCACATTCTGTTAAAGGTCCCTAAAGCACACACATCCCTGGGTCGCTCCTCTTTTCAGTTCGCTGCAGCTAGCGACTGGAACGAGCTGCAACAAACACTCAAACTGGACAATTTTATCTCAACCTCTTCATTCAAAGACTCAATCATGGACACTCTTACTGACAGTTGTGGCTGCTTTGTGTGATGTGTTGTTGTCTCTACCTTGTCCTTTGTGCTGTTGTCTGTGCCCAATAATGTTTGTACCATGTTGTTGTCATGTGTTGTTGCCACTATGTGTTGTTGCCACCATGTTGGGTTGATAACATGTTGGGTTGATACCATGTTGGGTTGATACCATGTTGGGTTGCTACCACGTTGTGCTGCTACCATGCTGCTACCATGTTGGGCTGCTACCATGTTGGGCTGCTACCATGTTGGGCTGCCACCATGTTGGGCTGCCACCATGTTGGGCTGCCACCATGTTGGGCTGCCACCATGTTGGGCTGCCACCATGCTGCTACCATGCTGGGTTGCTACCCTGCTGATACCATGTTGGGTTGCCACATTGTTGGGTTGCCACCATGTTGGGTTGCTACCAATTCTGCTACCATGTTGTTCTGCTACCATGCTGCCACCATGTTGGGTTGCCACCATGTTGGGTTGCCACCATGTTGGGTTGCTACCATGCTGCTACCATGTTGGGCTGCTACCATGTTGGGCTGCTACCATGTTGGGCTGCCACCATGTTGGGCTGCCACCATGTTGGGCTGCCACCATGTTGGGCTGCCACCATGTTGGGCTGCCACCATGTTGGGCTGCCACCATGCTGCTACCATGCTGGGTTGCTACCCTGCTGATACCATGTTGGGTTGCCACATTGTTGGGTTGCCACCATGTTGGGTTGCTACCAATTCTGCTACCATGTTGTTCTGCTACCATGCTGCCACCATGTTGGGTTGCCACCATGTTGGGTTGCCACCATGTTGGGTTGCCACCATGTTGGGTTTCCACAAATCTGCTACCATGTTGGGTTGCTACCATGCTGATACCATGTTGGGTTGCTACCATGCTGATACCATGTTGGGTTGCCACCATGTTGGTTTGCTACCCTGCTGATACCATGTTGGGTTGCCACATTGTTGGGTTGCCACCATGTTGGGTTGCTACCAATTCTGCTACCATTTTGTTCTGCTACCATGTTGGGTTGCCACCACGTTGGGCTGCCACCACGTTGGGCTGCCACCATGCTGCTACCATGTTGGGTTGCTACCATGCTGATACCATGTTGGGTTGCTACCATGCTGCTACCATGTTGGGTTGCTACCATGCTGATACCATGTTGTGTTGCCAGCATGCTGATACATGTTGGGTTGCCACCATGCTGCTACCATGTTTGGTTGCTACCATGATGTGTTGTCTTAGGTCTTTCTTTATGTAGTGTTGTCTCTCTTGTGAAGTGTGTTTTGTCCTATATTTATATTGTATTTATTTTTAATATACCATGATACATGTTGGGTTGCCACCATGCTGCCACCATGATGTGTTGTCTTAGGTCTTTCTATATTTATATTGTATGTATGTTGAATCCCAGGTCCCCGTTCCTGCAGGAGGCCTTTTGTCTTCCGGTAGGCCGTCATTGGAAATAAGAATTTTCTCTTAACTGACGTGCCTAGTTAAATAAAAGTTTAAAGTTTAAATAAAAAAATAAAAAAAATAAAAAAAATGTTCTTATTGTAACCTTTATTTTACCAGGCAAGTCAGTTAAGAACAAATTCTTATTTTCAATGACGGCCTAGGAACAGTGGGTTAACTGCCTGTTCAGGGGCAGAACGACAGATTTTGTACCTTGTCAGCTCGGGGATTTGAACTTGCAACCTTTCGGGTTACTAGTCCAATGCTCTAACCACTAGGCTACACTGCCACTAGGTAGTGTGTGTGTGTGTTCAGGTAAAAGCTAGGAGTCCTGTAGACAACAGTCTACTAGGTAGTGTGTGTCCAGCTAAGAGCTAGGAGTCCTGTAGACAACAGTCTACGAGGTAGTGTGTGTGTCCAGGTGTTCTCCTACCTGCTATGATGTCATCGTCCGTGACTTCCATCTCTTCGGCAGTGGGGAGCTGTGTTTCCACGGGAAGGGTATCAGGAAGGGGTGGGGACGGCACGGCGGGGTCAGCGGAGGTTCCCGCTGTACAAACACAAATAAACAACACACATCAAGTCAAGAAGAATGTCCAACAACCACTTTTAGCCTGTTTAGCTTTCAGCTTCATTTATTCATTTTAGATTGAGAGACGGACACATTCTCCAATTGGTCGGCTCAGTGGATGTTCCCTGTAAAGACGAAATAAATAACACACACATTATGTTTAGGATAGAAATGTGAAAAATAAAGTTTGATTGGATGGTTGATGTTAATTGAAAACTATTTTCATTTGAGAAAAATATCCTCGTCATAATTTGCCCGGATGCAAAATGTGGAGAAGCACATTGAGCCATACCACCACGATCGTTCTGGGTGACACAGTCAGAAACTAAGGAATTCAGACAGACACAAAACCCACTAACCTCCTTCCTGCTACAATTAATGTCACTAATTTCCCCTGGTTCCTTTGTGTCCCTTGGTTAAGTATCTCATCAGGCCTTATTGGGGATGGAAGCAACATTACAGTCCCTTCATTAACCCCTTTATCATTACACCTACTTTCATTCTGCCGGTTCATTTAACCCTTATCCTGGATTTACCTGTTAGAATACGCTTTCCATTACGATCAGGACAGTGAATCAATGGTGCTTAAAGGTGAGAACGAGCTAATCTCTGCTAGTGCTAATTAATGAAGCTGAATGCCCCTCCTCTCCTCCTCTTCATCTCTCTGCTCCTCCCTTTCCCCCTCTTCATCTCTCTGCTCCTCCCTTTCCCCCCTCCTCCTCTTCATCTCTCTGCTCCTACCTTTCCCCCTCCTCCTCTTCATCTCTCTGCTCCTCCCTTTCCCCCCTCCTCCTCTTCATCTCTCTGCTCCTCCCTTTCCTCCTCTTCTTCATCTCTCTGCTCCTCCCTTTCCTCCTCTTCTTCATCTCTCTGCACCTCCCTTTCCCCCTCCTCTACATCTCTCTGCTCCTCCCTTTCCCCCTCCTCTTCATCTCTCTGCTCCTCCCTTTCCCCCTCCTCCTCTTCATCTCTCTGCTCCTCCCTTTCCCCCTCCTCCTCTTCATCTCTCTGCTCCTCCCTTTCCCCCTCCTCCTCTTCATCTCTCTGCTCCTCCCTTTCCCCCTCCTCCTCTTCATCTCTCTGCTCCTCCCTTTCCCCCTCCCCCTCTTCATCTCTGCTCCTTCCTTTCCCCCTCTTCATCTCTGCTCCTCCCTTTCCCCCTCCTCCTCTTCATCTCTCTGCTCCTCCCTTTCCCCCTCCTCCTCTTCATCTCCTCCCTTTCCCCCTCCTCCTCTTCATCTCTCTGCTCCTCCCTTTCCCCCTCTTCATCTCTCTGCTCCTCCCTTTCCCCCTCCTCCTCCTCCTCCTCCTCCTATCTCTCCTTTAGTCTCTTAGTGACACAGAACAGATGTAGCTTCTCAGCACTTGTTAGCAGATCAGAGACAAGCAGCTCTGTTCACTAGGCACAAACAGTAGAAATCCCATCTGAACTTGGAAAGGTACAACCAGAACATGTACAATGTAGGGTTGCATCCAACTTCTAACACGTTTCAGTTAGGCGTGTCCCAGTGAACACGTTTCAGTTAGGCGTGTCCCCGTGAACACGTTTCAGTTAGGCGTGTCCCCGTGAACACGTTTCAGTTAGGCGTGTCCCCGTGAACACGTTTCAGTTAGGCGTGTCCTAGTGAACACGTTTCAGTTAGGCGTGTCCCCGTGAACACGTTTCAGTTAGGCGTGTCCTAGTGAACACGTTTCAGTTAGGCGTGTCCTAGTGAACACGTTTCAGTTAGGCGTGTCCCCGTGAACACGTTTCAGTTAGGCGTGTCCCCGTGAACACGTTTCAGTTAGGCGTGTCCCCGTGAACAC
Organism: Oncorhynchus masou masou; assembly: GCF_036934945.1. NCBI lineage: Eukaryota > Metazoa > Chordata > Actinopteri > Salmoniformes > Salmonidae > Oncorhynchus > Oncorhynchus masou. The sequence goes on along the minus strand of NC_088239.1, from coordinate 83,336,889 downwards.
GTTTCAGTTAGGCGTGTCCCCGTGAACACGTTTCAGTTAGGCGTGTCCCCGTGAACACGTTTCAGTTAGGCGTGTCCTAGTGAACACGTTTCAGTTAGGCGTGTCCCCGTGAACACGTTTTAGCAGGGACAGAACACACAACGGGTCTCCTGAAACCACACCACTACAGCGACACACACACACACACACACACACACACACACGTCTGCTGCCTTCTGCTCGATGAGCACGCACTTTTGTTGCCATATCGAATTTGATGAAGTGTGTGTGTGGAGGGGGAATGATTCATTCCAGGCTCCCTGAGAAAACTTCCTTTATGGTTCAATTAACCCCTCCATTGACAACTGACATATTTAAAGAGAAGATGTTTATTTACTCCACTAGTAGCTAGATCTGGTGGGGGTAAATATGGAACAGTGGCGAGGGGGGGTGTCACAGTGACGGAGCGGTCTCTCTCTCTCCCTACGGAGCGGTCTCTCTCTCCCTACGGAGCGGTCTCTCTCTCCCTACGGAGCGGTCTCTCTCTCCCTACGGAGCGGTCTCTCTCTCCCTACGGAGCGCCCTCTCTCCCTACGGAGCGCCCTCTCTCCCTACGGAGCGCCCTCTCTCCCTACGGAGCGCCCTCTCTCCCTACGGAGCGCCCTCTCTCCCTACGGAGCGCCCTCTCTCCCTACGGAGCGCCCTCTCTCCCTACGGAGCGCCCTCTCTCCCCACGGAGCGCCCTCTCTCCCTACGGAGCGCCCTCTCTCCCTACGGAGCGCCCCTCTCTCCCTACGGAGCGCCCTCTCTCCCTACGGAGCGCCCTCTCTCCCTACGGAGCGCCCTCTCTCCCTACGGAGCGCCCTCTCTCCCTACGGAGCGGTCTCTCTCCCTACGGAGCGGTCTCTCTCCCTACGGAGCGGTCTCTCTCCCTACGGAGCGGTCTCTCTCCCTACGGAGCGGTCTCTCTCCCTACGGAGCGCCCTCTCTCCCTACGGAGCGCCCTCTCTCCCTACGGAGCGCCCTCTCTCTCCCTACGGAGCGGTCTCTCTCCCTACGGAGCGGTCTCTCTCCCTACGGAGCGGTCTCTCTCTCCCTACGGAGCGGTCTCTCTCTCCCTACGGAGCGGTCTCTCTCTCCCTACGGAGCGGTCTCTCTCTCCCTACGGAGCGGTCTCTCTCTCCCTACGGAGCGGTCTCTCTCTCTACGGAGCGGTCTCTCTCTCTACGGAGCGGTCTCTCTCTCCCTACGGAGCGGTCTCTCTCTCTACGGAGCGGTCTCTCTCTCTACGGAGCGGTCTCTCTCTCTACGGAGCGGTCATCATGTGTATGTTTCGTTCTATTCACCTGGCTATCTGCCATCCAGGTAAACAGCCTTCCCCACCAGCTCTGAGCCGTCTGCATGGTCCCGAAGGCAGCCCATTAATACCGCTAAACTGCATTCGTCTTTAAATCAGAATGATTTTAGTAGCCTAATTAAAAATGGTTAGTGTTAAGCTTGGGTATGACGACTGGAGAGGTGATACAGACAGCCAGAACTAAACGACTAAAACCCTATCAAGATGTTTTCTCTGACCCAGTTGGTAGGTAGCGAAAAGAGGCCATGTTGGTATTGAAGTGAACGTCAACATACAGGGAGCGAGAGAGAGATGCTCTGGTGCGGGTAAATCAGGGAATGGACTGTCTCAACATATAGACTAGAGCCCATAAACAGGGACAGTGTGGGGGATATAGAGCCCATAAACAGGGACAGTGTGGGGGATATAGACTAGAGGCCATAAACAGGGACAGTGTGGGGGATAAAGACTAGACTAATGACCCTGCTGGTCATTTATGAACATTTGAACATCTTGGCCATGTTCTGTTATAATCTCCACCCGGCACAGCCAGAAGAGGACTGGCCTCCCCACATAGCCTGGTTCCTCTAGGTTTCTTCCTAGGTTTTGGCCTTTCTAGGGAGTTTTTCCTAACCACCGTGCTTCTACACCTGCATTGCTTGCTGTTTGGGGTTTTAGGCTGGGTTTCTGTACAGCACTTTGAGATATCAGCTAATGTACGAAGGGCTATATAAATAAATTTGATTTGATTTGATTTAGAGCCCATAAACAGGGACAGTGTGGGGGATATAGAGGCCATAAACAGGGACAGTGTGGGGGATATAGAGGCCATAAACAGGGACAGTGTGGGGGATATAGAGGCCATAAACAGGGACAGTGTGGGGGATATAGAGGCCATAAACAGGGACAGTGTGGGGGATATAGAGGCCATAAACAGGGACAGTGTGGGGGTATAGAGGCCATAAACAGGGACAGTGTGGGGGATATAGAGGCCATAAACAGGGACAGTGTGGGGGATATAGACTAGAGCCCATAAACAGGGACAGTGTGGGGGATAAAGACTAGAGACCATCACTTCAGGCAGTCTGAATAGAGATCCATCTCTAACTCCTCCAAGGTCAAACGGCCGGTGTCAGTTGTGACACATGGCTTCCACTTGGCCTCGTTTGCCCCTGGAGTGGGACCGGCCTCGACAGCCCCTGGAGTGGGACCGGCCTCGACAGCCCCTAGAGTGGGACCGGCCTCGACAGCCCCTAGAGTGGGACCGGTCTCGACAGCCCCTGGAGTGGGACCGGCCTCGACAGCCCCTGGAGTGGGACCGGTCTCGACAGCCCCTGGAGTGGGACCGGCCTCGATAGCCCCTGGAGTGGGACCAGCCCATCCAAGCATGCCCCACTCTGACCCTCCTCCTACTCCCAACCTCCTGCCCATCTTCCTGTCCTTCCTCTACAACATTGGAGTTTCGTCTGGACCTAATCTATCCTTTCATCAGAGTGAAGTTCAAATACTACAAAAAAATAGCTTGATTGAGCTTGTCCGGCCTCAAGCAATGGAACTGTCCCTAAAGTGCAAACCCGTGCCTACCTCCTGCGTCACTCAGGCCTCCCTGGGGGTGACGTGGGGGGTTAGGGGGCACGACCAGATTAATGAAACAAACCCGCTGCTCCAGTGACCAAGGAGGTAGGCACGGGTTTGCACTATCTCAAATAGGCTCACCTGTGTCGGATTTTAATCACCTGGTTATTCATCCATCCTCCCTCCCTCTATCCATCCTCCCACCTGCTGACCCGGGCCCCAGGGGCCAGCTGGGCCCTCCCAAAGAAAGAAACAAACAAGGGGAGAGAGGTAGAGAGAGGGAGAGAGAGGGAGGGAGAGGGAGAGATTGGCTGGGCATGGCTCTCCAGTGGGTGGACCTATGCCCTCCTAGGCCCCGGCCCAGTCGTGTGAAATCCATAGATTAGGGCCTAATTGAATTAATTTCAATTGACTGATTTCTTAAAATGAAGTGTAAACTCAGTAAAAAAAATATTTGTAATTGTTGAATGTTGCGTTTATATTGTTGCCCAGTGTACTGTAGTTGTTGTTGGGTTACTGGGTCATGTCATGGATGTTGGTTGTTTTTTTAATGACTGATTCAATGATGTTACATGTTTCTTGAATTTTTATGTTGTGAGACTTCTTTAATGGAATATTGTTTTACATAGATAATCAAAATAGGTTCATATAAATTCCTAAAATCTTGTATGGCTAATTCTTGTGGCTTTGTTAATTAATTAAATATTGTGCTTAAATAATTTCACACGTCGCAGAACTGATTTGGGTCAATTGCGTTTAGAATTTCATCAGTCGTCTTAGAGGTAAAAATCTATTTATTGCGTTTCAGTGTACGTTTCCACTGTTTGAGTTTCAAAGTATATATATATATATATATATATATATATATATATATATATATATATATATATATATACACACACACACACACACACACACACACACACACACACACACACAAAGTATCGTATCGTAGCTCTGGGTTATTTTGCTGTTTATGTTTTTCATTTGACGTTTTTCTCAGGTGTTTTCCAATTCTTTTACATTCGTTATGAAAGCATTTTTTTTTTTTTTTTAACTTTCTGTTTTCTCGTTTCGGGTGTTGGTTCTCTCAGATTTGCTTTTGATGTTACTTTTTGGAAGATACAATTAATGTTTCTATTAGCCGAATGGATACCTCCTTTAAATGGTTTCGGGAAGTTATTGAAGACCTGAACAGAGTTCATCATTTCTTTTTGAGTTCAATGTTTCAGTGAATTTCTGCTGCAACTGCCTTCATTTAGCCAGACCTCGGGAAGAGGAGGTTTTTACCTTGGCAGCAGCGAATGGGGATCCATAATAAATATGTTTGGAGCCCATCTGTACGATTGGTTCAGTTTGTACTATTTAATGGATAGTTAAACTTAAAATTTAAAAAAAAAAATCCTTACTGTTGGTTCATTTGTTCAGAAACACGTTGATCTGACTGTGGTCTGACACTAATGGAGGAGGGGGGGGTGGTCCACGTCAGTGATGACATAATCGACTACACTTGTCCCAAAAGCTGAGCAGTAAGTGAACAGACCTAAAGAGTCCCCTCTGACTCTACCATTAAGCCTGTACAGACGTAACGCTCGACAGAGATGCACTAACTCCTTCCCCTTTTGGTTCAGTATTTGTTCAGGACTGTTTCCATTATTTATAAAAGGGCTACTGTACAAGGAGGGGTGTCCAAATATGTGGTGGTTACCTCCCGCATCAGTGTCGTCAGGCTCAGAACCTGATTTCACATTGAAATCTCCACAAATAATAACTTTAACCTCTGCCTGAAATGTAATGATTTCTGTATGGAGATAAACTGACCCTCATAATATGATGAATCTGAGGAAGCATAAGCTGCACATACGTATACATCATGTCACAATAGAATGTACCTTCGTTAAGTTTTAGCCAAATGTGGTTCGTACATTTCCCCCCCCATTTCATTCAGCGCTAAGTCCTGCTTATGCCAAATTATGAGTCCCAGGCCCATTTTTGTTTGATTGATGGTTGTAAACTTTTTCGAAAGCCTGAGGGACACTGAGTATCTATGTCTCCAAAACAAAGTCTCTCTCTACCTCTCCCCCGCTCTCAGCCACGGTCTCTCTCCCCCTCTCAGCCACGGTCTCTCCTTCTCTCAGCCACGGTCTCTCTCAGCCCGGTCCCTCTCAGCCACGGTCTCTCTCCCCTCTCAGCCACGGTCTCTCTCAGCCACCCCCTCTCAGCCACGGTCTCTCCTTCTCTCAGCCACGGTCTCTCTCCCCTCTCAGCCACGGTCTCTCTCCCCCTCTCAGCCACGGTCTCTCTCCCCCTCTCAGCCACGGTCTCTCTCCCCGCTCTCAGCCACGGTCTCTCTCTCTCAGCCACGGTCTCTCTCTCCCCCTCTCAGCCACGGTCTCTCTCCCCCTCTCAGCCACGGTCTCTCTCCCCCTCTCACGGGCTCTCTCTCAGCCACGGTCTCTCTCCCCCTCTCTCAGCCACGGTCTCTCTCCACGGTCTCTCCCCCTCCAGCCCACGGTCTCTCTCCCCTCTCAGCCACGGTCTCTCTCCCCCTCTCAGCCACGGTCTCTCCCCCCTCTCAGCCACGGTCTCTCTCCCCCTCTCAGCCACGGTCTCTCTCCCCCTCTCTCAGCCACGGTCTCTCTCCCCCTCTCAGCCACGGTCTCTCTCCCCTCTCAGCCACGGTCTCTCTCCCCCCTCTCAGCCACGGTCCTCTCCCCCTCTCAGCCACGGTCTCTCCCCCTCTCAGCCACGGTCTCTCCTTCTCTCAGCCACGGTCTCTCCCCTCTCTCAGCCACGGTCTCTCCTTCTCTCAGCCACGGTCTCTCTCCCCCTCTCAGCCACGGTCTCTCTCCCCGCTCTCAGCCACGGTCTCTCTCCCCCTCTCAGCCACGGTCTCTCTCCCCCTCTCAGCCACGGTCTCTCTCCCCTTCTCTCAGCCACGGTCTCTCTCCCCCTCTCAGCCACGGTCTCTCCTTCTCTCAGCCACGGTCTCTCTCCCCCTCTCAGCCACGGTCTCTCTCCCCTCTCAGCCACGGTCTCTCTCCCCCTCTCAGCCACGGTCTCTCCCCCCTCTCAGCCACGGTCTCTCCCCCCTCTCAGCCACGGTCTCTCCCCGGTCTCTCCCTCCACGGTCTCTCTCCCCCTCTCAGCCACGGTCTCTCCTTCTCTCAGCCACGGTCTCTCCCCCTCTCCCACGGTCTCTCTCCCCCTCTCAGCCACGGTCTCTCCCCCCCTCTCAGCCACGGTCTCTCTCCCCCTCTCAGCCACGGTCTCTCCCCCTCTCAGCCACGGTCTCTCCCCCTCTCAGCCACGGTCTCTCCCCTCTCAGCCACGGTCTCTCTCCCCCCTCTCAGCCACGGTCTCTCTCCCCCCTCTCAGCCACGGTCTCTCTCCCCCTCTCAGCCACGGTCTCTCTCCCCCTCTCAGCCACGGTCTCTCTCCCCCTCTCAGCCACGGTCTCTCTCCCCCTCTCAGCCACGGTCTCTCTCCCCCTCTCAGCCACGGTCTCTCTCCCCTCTCAGCCACGGTCTCTCTCCCCCTCTCAGCCACGGTCTCTCCCCCCTCTCAGCCACGGTCTCTCTCCCCTCTCAGCCACGGTCTCTCTCCCCCTCTCAGCCACGGTCTCTCTCCCCCTCTCAGCCACGGTCTCTCTCCCCTCTCAGCCACGGTCTCTCTCCCCCTCTCAGCCACGGTCTCTCTCCCCCTCTCAGCCACGGTCTCTCCCCCTCTCAGCCACGGTCCCCCTCTCAGCCACGGTCCCCCTCTCAGCCACGGTCTCTCTCCCCCTCTCAGCCACGGTCTCTCCCCCTCTCAGCCACGGTCTCTCTCCCCCTCTCAGCCACGGTCTCTCTCAGCCCCCCCTCTCAGCCACGGTCTCTCTCCCCTCTCAGCCACGGTCTCTCTCCCCCTCTCAGCCACGGTCTCTCCCCCTCTCAGCCACGGTCTCTCTCCCCCTCTCAGCCACGGTCTCTCTCCCCCCTCAGCCACGGTCTCTCCCTCTCAGCCACGGTCTCTCTCCCCTCTCAGCCACGGTCTCTCTCCCCCTCTCAGCCACGGTCTCTCTCCCCCTCTCAGCCACGGTCTCTCTCCCCCTCTCAGCCACGGTCTCTCTCCCCCTCTCAGCCACGGTCTCTCTCCCCCTCTCAGCCCCTCTCTCCCCCTCTCAGCCACGGTCTCTCTCCCCCTCTCAGCCACGGTCTCTCTCCCCTCTCAGCCACGGTCTCTCTCCCCTCTCAGCCACGGTCTCTCTCCCCCTCTCAGCCACGGTCTCTCTCCCCCTCTCAGCCACGGTCTCTCTCCCCCTCTCAGCCACGGTCTCT